>NW_025535584.1:0-91271 GCF_020615455.1 Coregonus clupeaformis
GCGCAGTGGTCTAAGGCACTGCATCGCAGTGCTAACTGTGCCACTAGAGATCCTGGTTCGAATCCAGGCTCTGTTGCAGCCGGCCGCGACCGGGAGACTCATGGGCAGCGCACAATTGGCCCAGCGTCGTCCAGGGTAGGGGAGGGAATGGCCGGCAGGGATATAGCTCAGTTGATAGAGCATGGCGTTTGCAACGCCAGGGTTGTGGGTTCGATTCCCACGGGGGGCCAGTATAAAAAAAAATATATATATATGTAATCACTAACTGTAAGTCGCTCTGGATAAGAGCGTCTGCTAAATGACTAAAATGTAAAATGTTACACCCCTGTCGGAAGTTGACTGAAGCTCCGTTGGCTGTCGCTGCTTTAACAGAGAAAATGTCCTGTGGAAACGACGGCACTTACAGCGCCTTCGTCAGCGTTGTTTTCACCCGACGACCCGTGTTGTCTCTCAGGTAAACCTCAGCTGCACCTCTCCTCTCCGCAACACCATTCGTTCTTGTTCCGTTAGCCAGTGTTGATAAAACAAGTTTACTGGAGAACGGAGACCAAGTAGAGACTTTCGGACACGGTGGATAATTGTATAATATAAGGCAGTTTATTCAGAGGTAAAGATATCTGTAAATAGCGTGCACGGACCCGTTCGTCAATCTCGTAGGGAGATATCTGAGAGCGCGCCTAAACATTGTGTGCTGACATTTTATACAATAAAATAAAGTAGGTTGATTCTAGGAGTTCTGATCTTCTGATTGGTCCTGATGAGTTGGTCGAGGTCACTTCCATTGCATTGGCTCTGAGTCGGGTTGTCTGTCTTCAGATGTTCAGCCTAAAAGAAGGGATTTTGTGTGTGCGTGTGTTATCAGTAATAATGTGTGTGTGTGTAATAATGTGTGTGTGTGTGTGTGTGTGTTTTGGGAAAATGTTCAGCCGAAAGAGGGGATTTTGTGTGTGCGTGTGTTATCAGTAATAATGTGTGTGTGTGTGTGTGTTTGTGTTTGTGTGTGTCATGGGAGAACTTCGTGAGTTGGAAGGACTGAGAGACCTATGGCGTGGGTGTTGTTCTTAGCCACCTGCTGACAAGGCCGACAAGATAGAAGTCTTTGTCCATTGTATTAAATCCGAAGGCCCAACACAAGATGGGTCATGCACAAAATTTTAGCCAGACCAAGCTATAACATAATATATTTACTACGACAAATCCCTCTCTTCACGTCTCCCCAGAGACGTGACCAAGTAACAGTAAAGAAGGAAAACTTAAGACGTGACACAAGCTAACAGTGTAATTGGCAAAATAGGGAAAACTTTATCAGAAGATAAAGTTTTACATTCCCCCTCTTCACGTCTCACAAGAGACGTGACATAAAGCTTAAATGCTGCAATTTGGCAAAATAGGGAAAACTTTATCAGAAGATAAAGTTTTACATTCCCCCTCTTCACGTCTCACAAGAGACGTGACAAAAAAGCTTAGATGCTATTCATCATCCAGATATCCTTGGTCAGCATCGTCAATAGCAAGCAAAGGGAAACATCTGACCGTTATCTGCAGGATGCGGATCAATAGCGGTGGTTATAATCCTGGTTGTCAGCGTCCGTATGCATGGAATGCAACAGCATCCACAAAGCACTAGAATTGCAGCAAAAACAGAGATGGATACAAGTATAGAAGAAACAAGCGTTTTATATTTACCAAACGCATCCATCCAAGAGTCCCACATTGAAGTATCCACCCCTGAGTGGCTCTTCATTTTGCCATTAAGAGTTCAGTAACCCTTCCAGGGCGACAGTCAAGCTGCCATCTGTGGCTGTATTGTTGGGAATAAAGGTACAACATTGTTCACCAAACATAGCACATACTCCTCCTTTTTCAGCCAGGAGCATGTCGACAGCAATACGATTTTGGAAAGCCATGAGAGAGGTCGCAGCCAACTGGCCATGCACCGCCTCAAAACCTTGTTGTGTCCAATTGCCTAATTTTTGAACATTAAAATGGACATAATTGATTCTGTCAACATTTTTATTAATTGTGCACCACCAGCAAAATGAAGATTCAAAACCTGCGGCTACTTGGTCAATCAATTTATACTCATCTGGTACCCCCTAGGGACCCCAATTGCATCAATGTAGGTTGGGTCCCCATGAGTAGGGGCCCACAGCGCGCCTGGTCCTGGTAGGAATTAAGTCAGACACATGGGTCACCAGCTCCTGAACACCTGTTGGATACACAGAAATTGGTAGCAAAAGAGAGACTAGTGCACAGGTGCCTGTGGCATTTCCAGGCAGTCCATCAAACAGATGAACGCCTCCACACCACCACCAGACATCAGCCCTGGAAACAGGTTTAAACTCAGCATTAGGCGTATAGATAAACCGACACCATCCAACAGGTACCATACCCAACAATGGTAGACCTTTCGTGAGATTAACACAGGTAAAGTTAGCTCTAGCCACCTGATAGGAAAAAATTGGTTTCTTAGTTGCTTTAGTAACCAAGGGATGAACTACGTCCCATAGTGTACAATTGGCGGAAGGGTTGTCATGTTTCATGACAGACAGGAAGCATTCTGGCGTAATGGCGGCAGGGATAATGCGAAGCAATGGCCGTGCCTCCATACAAACCACACAACTCTGATGAGTCACCTTTGCCGCTTCCTCAGTCAACAAGAGCCAGTTGTTAGAAAGGCCGGAGACACCTGTAGCGGTCAGGATTACATCATCCAAAGTAGGTGGAGTGGTAAGTAAAATAATAGAATTATTCTTATTACCATTTTCATTAATAGCCTGTGCTTTTGTGTTATTAATATGACAAATTCGAACCTTCCAATAGACTGGTGCAGTGGTACAGCTTACATAAGGAGCAAGTCTAAAGTCCTGGCAGCCTAATGCAATACCAGGATAGATAGTAAATTTGAGTCCTTTAGAGTTTTTTGTCAAAGTCAAGAGTTTCCTCCATTGTTTTCCTAATGTAGTGGAGGTGCAACTGGACCAGTCATAATTAGTCTCACATACCAAGTTTGTCCAAGTCCAATCGCTATGGGTGTCCCCCACTGTCATATACCAGTCCCAGTCACGGTAGTAGGTCAGTTTTCTGAAGTCTACCCACGGCACTGTCGCAGTAGTGGTAACATTAAAGGGTATACATAATGTGGTGCTTCTATACAATTGTCTGGGCCTACAGGAAAGGGTGTTAGAGACAACTTGTCGTTTATTTACGTGGTGGCTGTGGCTTACATTCTGATCTGGGCTCAATGTGTCGGAGTGCAGGTTGGTCGGACGTATGGTTGTGGCATTGAATGTGTCGTTAGGTTTACTAGTGGGTGTAATGGGTGTCTGTGTCATGTGCTGTACTGACCAGAGTATGATTCCTAGAGTAACCCCAATAGTTACAATCAGCAAAACAAGGAGTGGAGCAGAGCACCCCAGTCTCTCCCATGGTGGTCTGTCCCTCCTCTGTCTTTCCCCTCCAGTATCTGAAGATGGGAGTCTCCTCCACATATTCAGATAGTGTTGGTGTCAAGAATTTGATCCGAATTTAATGTGATTAAATCACTTCTGACTTCAGTCAGGGTTCTGGAAGGAGTTGGTGCTGGTGTACAATGTGTCAAGTGGTGCCAAGGTGCGCCTGATTTACCTTTGACCTGGACTGAGTGTGAAGTAACCTCCTTCACTTCGTACGGTCCAGTCCACCTGGGATCTTGCCACTTTCTCTTGTGAACCTTGATCCTTACCCAGTCGCCAACTTTTACCTTCAGCAGCGCCCGGATCTCCCGTCAGCTCCCCCTCTTGGACCTTGTGAATCTGTTTGGAGAGAGCTGCAGAGAGCTCCGTTAGTTTTCTCACATATTCAGACATTACAATTTGTTGTACATCAAGGGCGGGCATATGACCTCCCTCCCTTGGTGGACCAGGCATGACTCTACCAGTCATAATCTCATGTGGAGAGAGATGGGTGCCTGCTCCTGGAGAGGCTCTCATGGCCATCAACGCCAGGGGCAGAGCTTCAACCCACGTCAACTTTGAACCTGCACATACCTTGGCTATCTTAGCCTTCAAAGTTTGATTGGCGCGTTCCACGAGGCCCTGAGATTGCGGCCGGTACACAGACCCAAACTTGTGCACAATGCCGAACCTCTCCTCCACCTGTCTCAGGTGTTGGTTACTGAAATGGGACCCGTTGTCGGATCGAATTTGTCTTGGAACCCCATACCTTGGTATGAGTTCAGTCTGCAGCCACTTAATAACTGACCTAGCATCCTCACGTGCTGTTGGTATTGCCTCAACCCATTTGGAGAATCGATCTACCATTACCAATAAGTACCTTTTCCCATTAGTTACATTATCAGCCCCCATGTCAGTGTAATCTATGCTAATGTCCTGAAAACATGCATTAGGTACTGGGTATGAACCCATGGGTGTTTGGAAAGGTTTCTTTGGGTTGTGGCTGCCACAAATGCTGCACTCATCACAAAACAAGTCTGTCATGTCCTTAATGTGTGGGTGCCACCAAATATGGGAAACCTTCTGTAAAGTTTTGAGTTTCCCTTCATGGGTGGGCCCATGAGCCTCACGTATCAGCTCGGGACAGAGATTAGCTGGGGCCACCAACCTGCCGTCATGGCATCTCCAAAGTTCATCAGGTCCTTTGGTGGCTCCCATCTGTCCCCATACCGAGTGCTCATACGGGCCCGCTGTGAATTGTAGTTCCTTTATGTGTTGGTCTGTGAGTTCTGTTCTAGCTGGTTGAGTCTGCAGCACCATCTGTCTTGGAGTGTAGCCCCCAGCTTTCTTGGCTGCTTTGTCAGCTGCGTCATTTCCCTCGCTGACTTTGTTCTTGAGTTGCTGATGTCCTTTGCACTTCATGATGGCCACCTGCTCAGGTAGTGAGACTGCTTTTATCAGTCTCTCCATTTGTGCCTTGTGTTTGATCGGAAGGTTTCCTGTTGTGGTGAAGTTACGTCTGACCCATTGTGGTCCATCTGTATGGACTGCTCCATGAGCATATGCTGAGTCAGTGTAGATGTTCACAGTCTTTCCTTCAGCCTTTTCCAGGGCTTGAGTCAAACCAATGATCTCAGCTAGTTGGGCTGAGGCAGGTTGTGGGATGATGTCTGATTCCAGGGTCACGTGTGACCCGTCTGGAAGCTGCTGTACCACTGCATATGCTGCTATGTTCCCTTCTTCTCCTCTATAGCAGCATCCATCGGTGTACAACCATAGATCAGGATTGGTAAGGGGTTCGTTTCCCAAGTCTGGTCGCAGTTTCAGTTCCTGTGCCGCCCTCTCTTCGCAGGAGTGTGCCAACCCTTCTTCTGCATTGAGTGCGTCTGCCATGTTTTTGTCGGTGTTGACAAAAGTAATGTGTGATTGGGTGCATTTATTCTGGATTTTGTTCTTTCTTTCAGCGCTGAACGTGAATTCCTTGCTCATCAGATATGCTGCAACCCCATGGTGCGTATGGATTTCCAATTTGTGGCACATTACCAGGTGGGCGGGTTTTTTCAATAGCTTTTGCCACTGCAGCCACGTACCTGGAACATGTTGTCTGACCTGCTTCAATATGGTCCAACTTAGAGGAATGATACATCAGTACTCTTCTCTCCCCCTCTTGTTTCTGAAAAAGGATGGAAGAAGTGAACCCCTCCTTTTCAGAAACATCAAGATGAAATTTGTTTTTGTAGTCGGGTGCTGTCAGAGCTGCTGCCACCGAGAGATCGGTTTTTAGGAGAGCAAACGCTGTTGATGCTTCAGGTGTCCAGGTAAGTGAGGAGTGTAAGTTTCTTGGTCCTGCTTCTCTCACTATTTCTCTCAGTGGTTCAGTCCTGGATGTGTAGTCAGGGATGTGGGTACGGCTGTACCCTGTCAACCCCAGGAAGGACAACATGCCTGACACTGTGGTGGGACGTGGATGATGGAGTATGGAATCTCGGTGGGATTTCGAGAGACCAGCACCTTCTCCTGAGATTTCTCTGCCAAGGAAAAGGACAGTTCTGCGACAGGACTGGACTTTGCTCATTTTGACCTTGTAGCCTTTGACAGCCAAGAAGTCAAGTAGGGTTTTTGTCATTTGTAGACAGAGATCAGATGTGGGAGCCCCCAGCAAAGGTCATCTACATATTGGATGAGTATCACTCCTTCAGGGATTTTCAATTCAGCCAGGTGTGTCTTTAGGATATGATTGAAGATTCCGGGAGAACACCTGTAACCCTGTGGAAGAACCGAATACGTATACTGTTGATGTTCATATGTGAAGGCAAAGAGAGGCTGTGAAGCCTCATCCAGTGGAATGCTGAAGAAGGCATTAGCCAGATCCACAACGGTGAAGTATTGGTGTTTTGGTGAGAGATTACTCAGTGTAATGTGAGGGTCAGGGACAGGTAGGTCAATGGGTGCAGTGACGTCGTTCACTGCTCGGAAGTCTTGTACCATCCGGTATGTTTCACCTCCTGTTTTCAAGACTGGTAAGATTGGTGTGTTCCATGGAGACACAGTGCGATATATGACACGAGCTCCCAACAACCCATCTATGGTTGGTTTGATCCCCATGGTCTGTTCAGGTTTCAGACGGTACTGTGTTCGGTAGATAGGAATTTGATCAGGGTTGAGTAAGGTGATGGTGACTGGTGCCACCTGTAGTTGTCCAACATCAAATGGGGTGTGTGTCCATATGCCTTCATCAATGGTGGAAAGCAGTGCTTGTGATGAGGGGTGGTCTGTGTAAGGTTTACCATGGTGTCTTGGGAGAGTCAAACGTTCAGGAAGGCAATGTTCCTCTGTGTCAACTGTCATAAACCTCCACATGTTCTCAGTGGTGGCTTTGGTTATTCCTGGAGTTTGGGTGGGTTCCCACTGGAGTTTGGATGCTCTTCTGATCATAGGCCCAAGGCTCCTTGCTTCAAAACCGTTTCCAACTGCCAGTGTAACATGGGGAGCAGATTCTTCGCCCAGTAGGTACCAGGATTTCAAATGGGAAGGTAGGATAACCGGAGCAGCCACTCCTTCCTGTCCACACACTATGGTACAACATCTGATTGTTGGTGTCAGGTGCATCATGTTTTCATCCCAGTCATCGGTATATGGGTTGACATCATTATCAGTCACATTAAGTGTACAGTGGATTTCAGCTTGAGGAGTCTTGTATGGGTGAAATGTGTAAATGAGTTGTCTCAGCTGGTTGAACTTGAATTGAACCTCAGGGGTTCCTTGGCCGGATTCGATGCACTTCAACCAGTATATTTCTTGGGTCAGGGAGAGCACTGGAGTTGGGATGATGGGTAGCATCAGCACCCTAACTGGATGAACTGGTGTGGAGGTAATGGGATCAATGGAAACCTCCACACCCTTTTCGGTAAGGTAGATTGAACATTTCAGTTTGCACAATAGGTCCCTTCCTAATAGGTTGATTGGACAGTTGGGACAATATAGGAATTGATGCTTCAAATTGGAAGGGCCCCATTGGAAGAGCAATGGTATGGTCTTAGTGCCATGTTCCCCACTAGGTGTCCTCCTTGCACCACGAACACAGGCGCTTGTACCACTGCAGGACTTAGGAATGGGTTATAAGGGTTAGTTGGAGGAGTGGGTATGTATGCGGGTGGTGTGCTCTTCGCTTCCTGTGGCAGGGTCGGATACAGTGGTGCTGAGGGCGCTGGTATGTCACTCATGGACTGTGTCCCCACTATTGGTGTTGTCTCAGTTGTGGGTTCAATCACCACACCCATCATGTCTGGTTTCTTGTATGGGTGTGCTCGTCGTGTTTCCTCAATTGCCCACGTACCTATCCTTAGCTCAGCCTCTGCTCTCTCTCTGTGTTTAGTCCCTTCCTTCTTGAATAAGTGAGACTTATTCCTTTTCACTTCACTTTCTGTTCCTTCCCTCACTGCCTCCCCTAGCTCTATCTCCATAGAGATGAGTTGCCCTTTAGACGGGGCACCCCCGCTAAAGTAACCTGCCTGTGTCCATTTGAGTCTCACTCCCTCCCACACTTTCTTTACTGTCTTATACTGTTCTTTCCCTCCCGCTCTATCCTGTATTCTTTGATCTAGATATTCATTAAATTTGAGTTTTGGGACGGTAGTGGTTGCCATGGTTATACAGTTTATTAGACTATCTTGGTGCTCTTAGCCCGTCACTGGCCGAATCCAGCAATGTATTCTTGGCGCTGACTGAGATTTATCTCTGATGTCCCACCCTCGTACACAAAAAAATGTTCAATGCTTTATTATTAGGAATTATTTTGCAAAAGGTATTATTGTTTTTCAATTATTCGAATTATTATATATTTTCCCAAAAGGTATCAGAACCGCCCTTTTGGAACAATATATTAACAAACCCGAGCGCTCCCAAAACAATCATCAATTTAATCCCATGAATTATTTTGCAAAAGTTATTATTGTCTTTCAGGTACTCGAGCTATTATATACTTTCCCAAAAGGTATCAGAATCGCCCTTTTGGAAGAATACATTAACAAACCCAAGCGCTCCTAAAATAATTATCAATCTAATTCTAGGGATTTATTTAGCAAAAGTTATTATTGTTTTTCAGGTATTCGAGTTATTATATATTTTCCCAAAAGGTATCAGAATCGCCCTTTTGGAACAATATATTAGCAAACTCGAGCGCTCCCAAAATAATTATCAATTTAATTTTGGGAATTATTTTGCAAAAGTTATTATTGTTTTTCAGGTATTCGAGTTATTATATATTTTCCCAAAAGGTATCAGAATCGCCCTTTTGGAACAATATATTAACAAACTCAAGCGCTCCCAAAATAATTATCAATTTAATTTTAGGAATTATTTAGCAAAAGTTATTATTGTTTTTCAATTATTCGAATTATTATATATTTTCCCAAAAGGTATCAGAATCGCCCTTTTGGAAGAATATATTAGCAAACTCGAGCGCTTCCAAAACAATTATCAATCTAATTCTAGGAATTATTGAAATACCAACACCGCAAGAGGGAAAAAGTTCAAGTCAGCTTTTAGCGCAGCGGCTACATAACAGGCAAAATAGGACTCGGTGGTCCTCTTAAAAGTTATCAACTAGTTAGTCTCATGAAACGGCCAATCTTACACAACATTCAGGTTATCATTTCAACAATTACATTTTTCATTACATATCAGCATCAACACACGAATTCAGTTTAAGTTCCTCACAGTACATATAGTTGAGTGCCACGTCAACCAAATTGCCCGACTATCTGAACTTGTATTTTTATTATATATTTTTTGATTCTCCTCAAGGAGACTCCCAGTCGTTTAAACCATTCAACTGGCGTCTAGTCGGGAGAACCTTTTCTGGACTTGGATTCTCACGGAATTAACTCAACCCGACTATCTGAATCTTTTTATCAAGTCACCAGATCCTTCTCTTGTGGATCAAATAAAAGGGTCCATCGCTTGTGAACCAAAAACTGTAATAGGCTTCTCACTAGAAAGCCGCATTTCAACAGGAAATAAAACCACTGTAACTAGACTTCTTCTCTTAGAGTCACATTTCAACAGTAAAAACCTAAGATTTCAGATATCAACAGCAAAAAATAAAAGGGTCCGTCTCTCGTGAACCTCAACCTCTGTAACTAGACTCCTCCCCTAGAGAGTCACATTTCAACAGTAAGAACCTAAAAATTCAGATATCTTTACATATGTGCCTTTTGAGTCATAATAGATATGTTATAAATTTATCAGTAATCCATACTCACGCCCAGTACTACTGATCATAATTTGGGTTTATCCTACAATACAATATGCAGATTTTGTTTTAACAGGTTCTGCTTACCTTTGTATTGACGGCCGTCTAGATCAGTTTCCTGAGGCGAGCTGGATTCCCGGCTGCTCCTGCGGACAGGTCACCCGTCCTTTCAGATCCGTCTCTTACTTGTCTCCTGTCTCTATCAACTTTTATGGACCGAATTCAGAGTTAGAAAACCACCCTCTGCTACCAAGTTCTGTTGATAAAACAAGTTTACTGGAGAACGGAGACCAAGTAGAGACTTTCGGACACGGTGGATAATTGTATAATATAAGGCAGTTTATTCAGAGGTAAAGATATCTGTAAATAGCGTGCACGGACCCGTTCGTCAATCTCGTAGGGAGATATCTGAGAGCGCGCCTAAACATTGTGTGCTGACATTTTATACAATAAAATAAAGTAGGTTGATTCTAGGAGTTCTGATCTTCTGATTGGTCCTGATGAGTTGGTCGAGGTCACTTCCATTGCATTGGCTCTGAGTCGGGTTGTCTGTCTTCAGATGTTCAGCCTAAAAGAAGGGATTTTGTGTGTGCGTGTGTTATCAGTAATAATGTGTGTGTGTGTAATAATGTGTGTGTGTGTGTGTGTGTGTTTTGGGAAAATGTTCAGCCGAAAGAGGGGATTTTGTGTGTGCGTGTGTTATCAGTAATAATGTGTGTGTGTGTGTGTGTGTTTGTGTTTGTGTGTGTCATGGGAGAACTCGTGAGTTGGAAGGACTGAGAGACCTATGGCGTGGGTGTTGTTCTTAGCCACCTGCTGACAAGGCCGACAAGATAGAAGTCTTTGTCCATTGTATTAAATCCGAAGGCCCAACACAAGATGGGTCATGCACAAAATTTTAGCCAGACCAAGCTATAACATAATATATTTACTACGACACCAGCTCCACGGAATGTTTTTCCGGTTTGAAAGTCTCGTCAAACTCCTTAAACTTCCCGATGTCCGTGACTATATGTGACGTTGCTCCCGTATCAACCATCAGCCCTTTATGTTTCAGTCCACGAACCTGACAGTCACTTATTTTGAATGCAAATGTGTGGCCTTCAGCATCTGTTGCTTGTTTCACATTGTCTCTTCTTTTTCGTCTGCAATTTGCGTCAGTATGAGTGGAGCGCTTGCAAAAACTACACCACTGTCTCCGTTCTCTGTGCTCTCCAGTAACGGTACATTCCCGGGCCTTGTGCCCTTTCTGGCCACAGTTGAAGCAGGTTATCTCGGTCCCTTTATCTCTTCCTCTTGGCCAGCTAACTTTAATGTTACTTGCCTTCATCACGTTGTCGTCAGTGGAAATGGCGCTAAACTTCTCGGTTCTTTCATAGCTCCTCAACTTGGTTTTGAACTTGCCATAAGTTGTCGGCTCGTCACTCAACTGCAACTGCTTGCCAAGGTTAGGGTTAGTTTAGAATAAGGGTAAGGGTTACGTTTAGTGCTAATGTTAAGGGTTAAGGCTTAGGGTTAGTGGATAGTTAGTTGAAATGCTGACAGTTATTGAACATCTACAAACCATCCACTTGGGACTATCCAAATAAAGTGTAACCGAATTCCATTCGAAACCCTGCGTAATGGCATTCTGGACATAAAGAATTCCATCTCTATGCGACAGAGAGGGTCACAATGCCGACGCTTCGTATGGAACTCCAGAACCAGAGAGTTATGTTCAGAACTCTCAAGAAATCTTCAGTTCTTGATCGACAAACGAGAGATACAGCATTATGGCAAGCTTTTCATTCATCCTCCCTGAAGACGGACATTATTCTATTAAGGACAACGCAGTTAACTCAGGTAAGAATAATTTAATTATTTCAGTCTTAAAACTAAAATATTAATTGATTTAATTCTTAGTAGAAAGGAAATATCTTCAAACTTAGAATAAGATGGCTGTAAAGGCTTTTGTTGTTAGTTACCAAGCAATGTAACCATGCAAAATGAATATTTACAACTGTAAATGGTTTTACTTAGGCCAAGTAAAATATGCAATGTCTCAATTATCTCTCCTTCCTCCCAAAGTGCGCACTTGTTCACTTCACTGAATTGAAAAGAAATGACTGGTATAAGAAATATGGTTGAAACTCCCACTAGCCTATGCCTCCACCAATCCAACGGTTTAAGATGTCTGGGAAGTAGAGAAGGAGTGCACACTTTAAGGAAATAGGAGATATTATTGGAACACACATTATTTGCCATGAGTGAAAAGGAAAATATCCCTCCCTTTCTTATAATGCTAAAAATCTGTTTTGTTGATCCTGTGCTGTCATGGCGTTTCTTTCAGGGTGGATTTCAATGGTGACCCAACTCAACACCCTTGAAGGTCCAGAGTCAGAGAGTCAGAACATCCGTCAGAGCTTTGCAGAGATACTTGGCGACAAGTACCACTACGCGAATGCCATCAACAGCTCTCTGCTCTGGACTGTTGGGTACACCCCCTACATTCCCCCAGTTCTGAAAGGAAGAAGCTTCCCCTCTGTCGAGAGCTTCTTCCTGGATGAGTGGGAGCCACTGACACTCCAGCAGACTCCTCAGGTTCTGTCCACCAGTGTTTCCATCAAGGAAGACAACCTGAACCAGTCGTCTGCAGGCCTAGTATCTCAGGTTCTGTCCACCAGTGTTGCCATTATAGAGAATGACCTAATCCAGTCTGCTGCAGGCCTAGTGTCTCAGGTTCTGTCCACCAGTGTTTCCATTGTGGAGAATGACCTGATCCAGTCTGCTGCAGGCCTAGTATCTCAGGTTCTGTCCACCAGTGTTTCCATTGTGGAGAATGACCTGATCCAGTCTGCTGCAGGCCTAGTGTCTCAGGTTCTGTCCACCAGTGTTTCCATTGTGGAGGATGACCTGATCCAGTCTGCTGCAGGCCTAGTGTCTCAGGTTCTGTCCACCAGTGTTTCCATTGCGCAGAATGACCTGATCCAGTCTGCTGCAGGCCTAGTGTCTCAGGTTCTGTCCACCAGTGTTTCCATTGTGGAGAATGACCTGATCCAGTCTGCTGCAGGCCTAGTATCTCAGGTTCTGTCTACCAGTGTTTCCATTGTGGAGAATGACCGGTTCCAGTCTGCTACAAATCTAGTGTCTCAGGATGAGGACTCCACCCTGAGAGCCTCCAACCAACCTGAGGTCCATGTGGCTGATGTGTCAACCAAGGGAAGTAGACTTACCATCACTATTTCTATGGGTTCAACCAAGAGTAGCCATGTTGCTTTACGTGAAGTTGATGCTAGTGCTACCAGCCTGGAGCAGTCTGCTGAGAAAATGTCTACCTCTACTACTGATGTCAACGACATCTCATCAACTGCTGCTGCCAAGAAGAAGAAGAGGTGTGGATTATTCTCATCTCTCTGGAGAGCTCTCAGGGGGAAGAACAAGAAGCCTGTAAGTAATAACTCATACTGTAATTCTATTTTGTACTTAACATAATCATTTATCAACTATTTTGATGCTAATATCCAGTGATAATGGCTGTCTGTAAAATAGGTATTCTATATTTTATACCTTTCGTTTTTCAGGCTAAAGTGGCTTCCAAGAAAGAGGATGAAATCAACAAGGATGAGAGCCGCCTCACCTGCGACCACAACACTATACAGGGAGATCACTGATGCAGGCACCAACAATGGTGTTTCTATTTTCTCTCACACTTTTTCTTCATCCCCAATCCCCTTCCCACACCCCACCCATTTTATCTTCAATAAACCTTTTGTCGTTGCATTTGATTGTGTTTTGTCTTTGATTGGTATCACTGTCATTGATAAGGGCAGGGGTTTAGTAGTTCAACTACATGTCAATCAATCGCTGGTTAACTTTCAAACTCCGAAGGGAGACAACCGAGGCAAAGACGTAAGCAGGAGGGCAACTGTGACCTTCAGAAATGTGCAAAGATGTGAACAGTTTGTAACAATGTAACAACGCTAATGCAATCAGTTATCTCCACATTTTCTGGAGAATAACATGCATTCTCGCTCAGGGCCTCTAGATGGAGAAGCAAGCACAATTCTGAGGGTTCCCCTCATAATGCTTTTATCAGCTGTTGGATATGGGGATATTCCCATATTAGGAATTCCTGTGGGAGATTTATACCATGAAATCCTGCAGCGCCCGCAAGGTCCCCCTGCTCAAGAAAGCACATATACAGGCCCGTCTGAAGTTTGCCAATGAACATCTGAATTATTCAGAGAAGAACTGGGTGAAAGTGTTGTGGTCAGATGAGACCAAAATCAAGCTCTTTGGCATCAACTCAACTTGCCGTGTTTGGAGGAGGAGGAATGCTGCCTATGACCCCAAGAACACCATCCCCACCGTCAAACATGGAGGTGGAAACATTATGCTTTGGGGGTGTTTTTCTGCTAAGGGGACAGGACAACTTCACTGCATCAAAGGGACGATGGACGGGGCCATGTACCGTCAAATCTTGAGTGAGAACCTCCTTCCCTCAGCCAGGGCATTGAAAATGGGTCGTGGATGGGTATTCCAGCATGACAATGACCCAAAATACACAGCCAAGGCAACAAAGGAGTGGCTCAAGAAGAAGCACATTAAGGTCCTGGAGTGGCCTAGCCAGTCTCCAGACCTTAATCCCATAGAAAATCTGTGGAGGGAGCTGAAGGTTCGAGTTGCCAAACGTCAGCCTCAAAACCTTAATAACTTGGAGAAGATCTGCAAAGAGGAGTGGGACAAAATCCCTCCTGAGATGTGTACAAACCTTGTGGCCAACTACAAGAAACGTCTGACCTCTGTGATTGCCAACAAGGGTTTTGCCACCAAGTACTAAGTCATGTTTTGCAGAGGGGTCAAATACTTTTTTCCCTCACTGTACATGCACAACATATTACCTATATGTCTACATCTCAATGATGGCTCAGTTGATAGAGCATGTCGCTTGTACCGCCAAGGTTGTGCGTTCGTTTCCCATGGAGGACCAGTGGAAGAAAAAAGTCGGAATTTTACATCTTAGCCAAATACATTTAAACTCAGTTTTTCACAATTCCTGACATTTAATCCTATAAAAAATTCCCTGTTTTAGGTCAGTTAAGATCACCACTTTATTTTAAGAATGTGACATTTCAGAATAATAGTAGAGTGATTTATTTCAGCTTTTATTTATTTCATCACATTCCCAGTTGGTCAGAAGTTTACATACACTCAATTAGTATTTGGTAGCATTGCCTTTAAATAGTTTAACTTGGGTCAAACGTTTCGGGTAGCCTTCCACAAGCTTCCCACAATAAGTTGGGTGAATTTTGGCCCATTCCTCCTGACGGAGCTGGTGTAACTGAGTCAGGTTTGTAGGCCTCCTTGCTCGCACACGCTTTTTCAGTTCTGTCCACATGTTCTGTAGGATTGAGGTCAGGGCTTTGCGATGGCCACTCCAATACCTTGACTTTGTTCTCCTTAAGCCATTTTGCCACAACATTTTGCCACAAATGGAAGTTTGTCCATTTGGAAGACTCATTTGCGACCAAGCTTTAACTTCCTGACTGATGTCTTGAGATATTGCTTCAAAATATCCACATCATTTTCCTTCCTCATGATGCCATCTATTTTGTGAAGTGCACCAGTCCCTCCTGCAGCAAAGCACCCCCACAGCATGATGCTGCCACCCCCGTGCTTCACGGTTGGGATGGTGTTTTTCAGCTTGCAAGCCACCCCATTTTTCCTCCAAACATAACGATGGTCATTATGGCCAAACAGTTCTATTTTTGTTTCATCAGACCAGAGGACATTTCTCTAAAAAGTATGATCTTTGTCCCCATGTGCAGTTGCAAACCGTAGTCTGGCTTTTTTATGGTGGTTTTGGAGCGGTGGCATCTTCCTTGCTGAGCGGCCTTTCAGGTTATGTCGATATAGGACTTGTTTTACTGTGGATATAGATACTTTTGTACCTGTTTCCTCCAGCATCTTCACAAGGTCCTTTGCTGTTGTTCTGGGATTGATTTGCACTTTTCGCACCAAAGTATGTTCATCTTTAGGAGACAGAACGCGTCTCTTTCCTGAGCAGTATGACGGCTGCGTGGTCCCATGGTGTTTATACTTGCGTACTATTGTTTGTACAGATGAACGTGGTACTTTCAGGCGTTTGGAAATTGCTCCCAAGGATGAACCAGACTTGTGGAGGTCTACAATTTTTTTCTGAGGTCTTGGCTGAATTTCTTTTGATTTTCCCATGATGTCAAGCAAAGAGGCACTGATTTTGAAGGTAGGCCTTGAAATACATCCACAGGTACACCTCCAGTTGACGCAAATGATGTCAATTAGCCTATCAGAAGCTTCTAAAGCCATTACATAATTTTCTGGAATTTTCCAAGCTGTTTAAAGGCACAGTCAACTTAGTGTATGTAAACTTCTGACCCACTGGAATTGTGATACAGTGAATTATAAGTGAAATAATCTGTCCGTAAACAATTGTTGGAAAAATGACTTGTGTCATGCACAAAGTAGATGTCCTAACCTACTTGCCAAAACTATAGTTTGTTAAGAAGAAATTTGTGGAGTGGTTGAAAAACAAGTTTTAATGACTCCAACCTAAGAGTATGTAAACTTCAGACTTCAACTTATATATATATATATATATATATATATATATATATATATATATATATATATATATATATATCCATCCATGCATGCATGCAGGCCAGTGCATGTTAGCGTGAGAGAAGTTTGAAGATCAAGAGACTGAATATGGTTAGCGACTTTTCTTACGTAGTTCTTACAGTTTTTGCTTCCTTCTTCCAGGCTAGCTCCAGTACCCCAGCCAGCACCCCAACACAATCCCCAGCAGCAACCCCATCCTCAGGCTCTACCCAGGGAGACCTGGACCTGTTCAGTGAGACTGGTGGTTGAGTTGGCATTAAGGGGGAGGACACCAGGGCCAAGAAACACCTCTCCAAGGACTCCATCCTGTCCCTGTATGGGAACACCAGTATGCCTCAGATGCCCCAGCACCAGCAGGCCCCGCCTGGTAAGGAGAAATACAGACAAGCGTACACATGCACATACTGTACACTCATGCAGGGCTCTACACTGACCTTTTTTACAAGGAGCACATGTGCGCCTAAGTTGAAAAATGTAGGAGCACACAAAGACATTTAGGAGCACAATGACAAATATGAGGTTAACAAGCCGTTTTCTTTATAGTAATGAATCTGTGCTCAGTGTATTCTCCATGGCACTCAGGGGCTTCGGTACAGTGAAGTAATCATTACAACAATTATCATCTGGGGGAATTTTTTTTAAATCCAGGCGCACTTGTGCTCCTAAATTAATATTCCAGGTCGCACAGCAAAATATTTAGGCGCATATGCCAGTAAAATGGTCGCCCTGTCATGCATCATTTTGGGCATGTGCACGCAAACACAAGTGCATGCACACACACACACACTCACACACACACACCAACCAATAACACAGAGGTTGGAAATGGTCCCCAACTGGCTCTGGGCTATATAGTGTAAATACCAAACACTTCTAAAGTAGCAAGTCACCAACCAAGTTGTTCAGTCACTTTCCCACTCTCTCAGTATATCTGTGGCAAGCCGTCATAAAGGTTAACAGAACGTTTTATTTTGAAAGAAAGACAAACTGTGCAACCCTGTTCTCAGTATTTCTCCTCTCTTTTTCCGCTCCAGCTGGTATATACATGAACCCCGCCCAGATGCAGTTTCCAGTAGGCATCCCCCAGCAGCAGGTCCCCACTGGCTACCAGGCCTTTCCTGGCATGGGCACGGGCATGCCCCCCACCACCGTCATGGGTGCCATGATGGCTCAGAGCGGAGCCGCCATGATGGGACCCAACACAGGCATGATGGTTGGCATGACGATGCCCAACGGTTTCATGGGACAAGCGCCTGCGGCCGGGATGGTTGGCATGGCTCCGAGGATGATGGGGGTACCCCAGGGGGGGATTCCCGCGGGTATGGTGCCCGCTCAGGGCATGCAGGGGATGTATGCCATCCAGCCTGGGCAGCAGGGCCAGTGGAACATGGGACAGGTATGGTAGTTATTTTGTTGTCTCGTTCTTTGGCATATTGGGGTTTTTCCCCTAGGAGTAAGCTTTGCATTTGAAGTATAAGATGGTTTAATGAGAATACAAGATCAGTATCTTTGGGAGTTAACTTAATTAGGTAATGTTACCATATTGCCATAACTATCCAATTTTCTGAGATCGATATAGATGCATTGGGGTAAGGGGTTTGATTTTGTATTAGGCAATATTGTGTTTCCCTGACCCTGACACCTTTACCTTACTACTCGTCTCTCTCTTTCTTCCCCAGATGAACCAGCAGATGTCAGGGATGAGTCTGAACGGTGCCGGGGGGGGGCATGGCCTTCGGTCAGCCTGCCTCCACCATGGGAGGCTGGGCCGCTTCACCCTCCGGTCAGACACTCAGCACACAGCTCTGGAAGTGACCCACCTGGAGGTCAAAGATCAGGGATTGTGGGTCAGGGCAGCGGAAGAGGGGGTCTCAACCAGGGGGTCCGAAATTCAACATCCAACCCCCCCAGCAACCTTACTATGAACTGATGCCCGTTCTCCAAATGTTACTGACCACTCTCCAACATCAAGCTTATCTGTCTCTGTTCGCATACTGAAGAGATGCATCCTTTCTTCAGGTAAGCACAGATCCATTGGTGATTGGACAGGTGAAAGCAAGGTGACGGTCTTATTACTCTGACCGGCCCAACCAAATCAGATCAGTGATTACTTCAAGGAAGGAAGCATTTCTGAAGTATTCAAACAGGGCACATCTCTCCCTCTCTTTGTCTCTTTCTGTCTATCTATCCCTCTGTCTTTCAGTCTCTCTTTTGTGAGTGAATTGGGCGTCATCATACATACACCATCATACGCAGGATGGCAGTCTGTGCCTGTTATGTGTTAGAAATTATAACTCTTTTAATTTAACTTTTTAGGAGAAAAAAAAAGAGCCCTGTAACACAACAATGACATCATCGACAACATATCGAAAAAGCTGCAGGACCAGTTACACAAGCTTTTATTGTATCATTATTATAAAAAAATATTATAGAGAATTAAAGAATAGTATTTAAACTTTGGGAGAAGACATGGCTATCATTTCTGTGAATACTGCTCTCCTATGTACAGCTCTGTACAACCTTCTTTTAAAGTACCTGTGGTTCCCCTACAAAATAAAGTATGATAAACTGTGTCTGATGTGTGTTCTAGATTCTAGACTTCTGGGTTCTAGATTTTGCCATTAACAACATTCAAAGTCAATTCTACCAGAACACCTAAGAAGGTAAAGAAGTTTGCATTTAAAACATGTCTACTCCATGTATCTCTTTTTTCCAGGGGTAGGCTACAGACATGCAAATGTCAGGGTGGTATCATTCTTTAACCATCCTTTGCAGAGCTGGCAAGTTATATACACCACATTTACAGTATTACATAAGAGGGAAAATAGTCACGGGGAGACAAGAGCTCCCTGTAAGTAGGCTAAATATTTGAAAGAATTCTGTTGATGGTGCAATATGGTAAAAAACATTTAAGAATAATTTTCTGAAAAATAACTGAATGAAGAAGAACTGAACTGGAGAGTTTGGTAGAAAAAACGAATTCCCAGTTGAGGAAAAGCGCGGGACATGATTTTAGCATGGTCCCTTTTGAGTGCATAAACAGTGAGGGTGTTTGTTGGTGCTGTCATCTTTAGGACAGGAATACCGGCTTACTTAACGGAGGAATAAACACACATGTTCATCGTTGATGTTTCAACCAGAACGCGGGAAAATGCCCTTTTTTTTTCCGCACATGCGCAGTTGTACATCTCTCATAGGGCATAACTGTACCAGTGTAAGAACACAATTTATAACATATTAGTCTATATGTTAACACCCCCACTTGCTCTTATACTGTACAAGTCATATTCAACCTAACTATCAACACATTTAGCTTACAGTTATACATCTCACAAATGTCAGTTTACATTCCAAACATATAACCCAATAATTTTTCATTTTTGAACTTCGTTACAGGTTTAGTCAAAACATCTGCAACCATGTCTGCCGTTGGACAATATTCAATACTTATTTTGCCATCACTGAGTGCAGATCGAATGAAATGATATCTGATGTCAACATGTTTACATCTCTGACGACATACTGGGTTCTTTGACAGAGCAATTGCACCTTGGTTATCTTCAAAGATTGTTACTGGTGCATATTGGCACTCACTATCCATCTGGCCCAATAACTGTACAAGGTACAAACTTTCTTGTGTAGTAGCAGCCAGTGCCATGTACTCTGCTTCACATGTAGATAAAGCTACTGTTGGCTGCTTCTTAGACCTCCATGAAATAACAGGTCCACATTTAGTTAAACTAAAACAATACCCTGTTATGCTTCGTCTGTCACTTTGATCTGCTGCCCAATCAGCATCACTATATGCTATGAGGTTGAGTTTTTCCACCCCCCTTTTTGTAACACAACTCCTGATTCATTGTCCCCTTCAAGTACCTCAACACATGTTTAGCTGTTATCCAGTGTTGCTCTTTTGGTTCTGATAGGTATTGTGACAGCTTGCTGACAATCCAACTGATATCCGGTCTTGTACATGTCATAACATATATCAAGCTGCCTATCACTTCACGATACCTTTTTGAATCAATAGGTTCACCATCACCATCAAAGTTTGTTTTTTGTTCACATGGTGTTGACCTTGTTTTACAGTCTGACATACCAAACCTTTCCAGTATCTTGGTTATGTACCTTGTTTGGCTCATCTTTATTTTCCCTTCACTTTGTGTAAAATCAATGCCTAGGAAATGTCTAAGCCTCCCAAGATCTTTCATCTTAAATTTTTCACTTAACATTTCTTTTACACTTGTGAGTGAGTCACTATCACTAGCAGCGATAATTAGATCATCGACCCAAATTATCAAAATGATCCTTTCTGTTGCAGTTTGTTTGTTGTAAACACAGTGATCAGCTGGGTTCTGTGTAAAACCATTTTCACTAAGGTGATCATGCAACATTTTGTTCCAGTTCCTTCCTGACTGTTTCAGGCCGTACAGTGACTTGTTCAGTTTGCAGACTAGTTGCTCACCTGTATCTGACCTGACTTCAAAACCCTCTGGTTGCTCCATGTACACTTCACAGTCAATAGGAGCATGTAGATATGCTGTTTTGACATCCATCTGATGTAACTCTAAGTCATACTGAGCTGCTAGCTGCATCAAACAACGTACTGATGTCATATTTGCAGTTGGAGAAAAAGTCTCCTTATAGTCTATTCCTGCCACTTGACTATATCCCTTTGCAACATATCTTGCCTTGTATGTCTCAGTCTCATCTGAATTGTTTTTGACCGCATAGACCCACCTGCCCCCCCACTGCATTTTTACCCTCTGGCAGTGTGGTCAATGTGAATGTATCATTTTCCCTAAGGGAATCCATCTCCTCCTTCATAGCAGTAGCCCAAATCTCTGATTTTGGTGAAATCATTGCTTCTTTGAAGGTTTGTGGTGCATTGCACATTACTCTGTAGCAGTAGTCAACACTAGGTGGTATCTGGTCATCACACTTCACTTTACACTCATAGTCTTTTAAGTACTGGGGCTTCTTCCTCGCTCTGTCTGGATAGCGTGGACTCTGACTATCTGAAGTCTCGATTTGCACATCTTGTGTCTCTTCGGAATTTTGATCTGCCATCTTGGCTTTTGGCATGGGGGATTGAAATCTCTCCCCATGAAGATCATCACTCATTTCCAAATCTGTCTGAGTTTGGCGTTCGACTACACCTTTTGTAACGAACTTGACTAATCTGTTTTTAAGAACTTTTCCAGTGTCTGGGTAGTAGACTAGGTATGCTGGACTATTTTTATCATACCCGACAAAAATACCCTTTTCACATCTTGAGTCCAACTTTTTCTTGTTCTGTCTGTATGCATAGCAAACAGATCCAAATTCTTTCATCTTTGAAAGATCAGGCTTTCTCCCAGTAAACATGTAGTGTGGAGTCTGTCCTACACGCTTATTGTAACACCTATTGCGAATTACTGCAACAGTCATTACAGCATATGTCCACAATTTATTTGGTAGGTTGCTCTCAAGTAGCATGCATCTTGCCATTTCAAACAGTGCTCTCCAATTTCTCTCAGCGGTCCCATTTTGATGGGGGTGAGTAAGGGGCTGAAGTTTCATGTCTTATGGCATTCTTACTGAGCAGTGACTGGAACTCTTTGGCTGTGTACTCTGTGCCATTATCTGACCTGACACACTTTATTTTTCCATAAGGGGCCACATCAGCAATAAACTTCTCAGTAGCTTTTACAGTATCACTTTTTGCTTTTAGGAAATACACAAAAACTGCCCCTGAATAATCATCCGTAAATGCTAGAGTATATCTGAACCCATCTTTCGCCTCTGGCTCAATAGGGCCAGCCAAATCAGTGTGCACAAGCTCAAGAGCTGCTTTTGCCTTTTCATCAGGCTCTCTGTTTCTGCTCTGAACAAATTTTCCCTGTGTGCAGATTTCACAGTTGAGGGTAGATTTGTCAATCTTACCTGTGATTTTCATTCCCTCTGTCACATTTTCTAACTTTGACACATCCTCAAAATTACAGTGGCCAATAATTTTGTGCCATGTGTGAATATCATAGCACCCATGACATCCATCATCATTTTCATCACTTACAGTGTTAAGATAGTAAAGTCTATCATACTCCTCGATGTCAAAAGTGCTACTGTTCTTGTGGATGACCTTGTACTCCTGAGTGGCGCAGTGGTCTAAGGCACTGCATCGCAGTGCTAACTGTGCCACTAGAGATCCTGGTTCGAATCCAGGCTCTGTTGCAGCCGGCCGCGACCGGGAGACTCATGGGCAGCGCACAATTGGCCCAGCGTCGTCCAGGGTAGGGGAGGGAATGGCCGGCAGGGATATAGCTCAGTTGATAGAGCATGGCGTTTGCAACGCCAGGGTTGTGGGTTCGATTCCCACGGGGGGCCAGTATAAAAAAAAATATATATATATGTAATCACTAACTGTAAGTCGCTCTGGATAAGAGCGTCTGCTAAATGACTAAAATGTAAATGTAAAATGTTACACCCCTGTCGGAAGTTGACTGAAGCTCCGTTGGCTGTCGCTGCTTTAACAGAGAAAATGTCCTGTGGAAACGACGGCACTTACAGCGCCTTCGTCAGCGTTGTTTTCACCCGACGACCCGTGTTGTCTCTCAGGTAAACCTCAGCTGCACCTCTCCTCTCCGCAACACCATTCGTTCTTGTTCCGTTAGCCAGCTCCACGGAATGTTTTTCCGGTTTGAAAGTCTCGTCAAACTCCTTAAACTTCCCGATGTCCGTGACTATATGTGACGTTGCTCCCGTATCAACCATCAGCCCTTTATGTTTCAGTCCACGAACCTGACAGTCACTTATTTTGAATGCAAATGTGTGGCCTTCAGCATCTGTTGCTTGTTTCACATTGTCTCTTCTTTTTCGTCTGCAATTTGCGTCAGTATGAGTGGAGCGCTTGCAAAAACTACACCACTGTCTCCGTTCTCTGTGCTCTCCAGTAACGGTACATTCCCGGGCCTTGTGCCCTTTCTGGCCACAGTTGAAGCAGGTTATCTCGGTCCCTTTATCTCTTCCTCTTGGCCAGCTAACTTTAATGTTACTTGCCTTCATCACGTTGTCGTCAGTGGAAATGGCGCTAAACTTCTCGGTTCTTTCATAGCTCCTCAACTTGGTTTTGAACTTGCCATAAGTTGTCGGCTCGTCACTCAACTGCAACTGCTTGCCAAGGTTAGGGTTAGTTTAGAATAAGGGTAAGGGTTACGTTTAGTGCTAATGTTAAGGGTTAAGGCTTAGGGTTAGTGGATAGTTAGTTGAAATGCTGACAGTTATTGAACATCTACAAACCATCCACTTGGGACTATCCAAATAAAGTGTAACCGAATTCCATTCGAAACCCTGCGTAATGGCATTCTGGACATAAAGCATTCCATCTCTATGCGACAGAGAGGGTCACAATGCCGACGCTTCGTATGGAACTCCAGAACCAGAGAGTTATGTTCAGAACTCTCAAGAAATCTTCAGTTCTTGATCGACAAACGAGAGATACAGCATTATGGCAAGCTTTTCATTCATCCTCCCTGAAGACGGACATTATTCTATTAAGGACAACGCAGTTAACTCAGGTAAGAATAATTTAATTATTTCAGTCTTAAAACTAAAATATTAATTGATTTAATTCTTAGTAGAAAGGAAATATCTTCAAACTTAGAATAAGATGGCTGTAAAGGCTTTTGTTGTTAGTTACCAAGCAATGTAACCATGCAAAATGAATATTTACAACTGTAAATGGTTTTACTTAGGCCAAGTAAAATATGCAATGTCTCAATTATCTCTCCTTCCTCCCAAAGTGCGCACTTGTTCACTTCACTGAATTGAAAAGAAATGACTGGTATAAGAAATATGGTTGAAACTCCCACTAGCCTATGCCTCCACCAATCCAACGGTTTAAGATGTCTGGGAAGTAGAGAAGGAGTGCACACTTTAAGGAAATAGGAGATATTATTGGAACACACATTATTTGCCATGAGTGAAAAGGAAAATATCCCTCCCTTTCTTATAATGCTAAAAATCTGTTTTGTTGATCCTGTGCTGTCATGGCGTTTCTTTCAGGGTGGATTTCAATGGTGACCCAACTCAACACCCTTGAAGGTCCAGAGTCAGAGAGTCAGAACATCCGTCAGAGCTTTGCAGAGATACTTGGCGACAAGTACCACTACGCGAATGCCATCAACAGCTCTCTGCTCTGGACTGTTGGGTACACCCCCTACATTCCCCCAGTTCTGAAAGGAAGAAGCTTCCCCTCTGTCGAGAGCTTCTTCCTGGATGAGTGGGAGCCACTGACACTCCAGCAGACTCCTCAGGTTCTGTCCACCAGTGTTTCCATCAAGGAAGACAACCTGAACCAGTCGTCTGCAGGCCTAGTATCTCAGGTTCTGTCCACCAGTGTTGCCATTATGGAGAATGACCTAATCCAGTCTGCTGCAGGCCTAGTGTCTCAGGTTCTGTCCACCAGTGTTTCCATTGTGGAGAATGACCTGATCCAGTCTGCTGCAGGCCTAGTATCTCAGGTTCTGTCCACCAGTGTTTCCATTGTGGAGAATGACCTGATCCAGTCTGCTGCAGGCCTAGTATCTCAGGTTCTGTCCACCAGTGTTTCCATTGTGGAGAATGACCTGATCCAGTCTGCTGCAGGCCTAGTATCTCAGGTTCTGTCCACCAGTGTTGCCATTGTGGAGAATGACCTGATCCAGTCTGCTGCAGGCCTAGTGTCTCAGGTTCTGTCCACCAGTGTTTCCATTGTGGAGGATGACCTGATCCAGTCTGCTGCAGGCCTAGTGTCTCAGGTTCTGTCCACCAGTGTTTCCATTGCGCAGAATGACCTGATCCAGTCTGCTGCAGGCCTAGTGTCTCAGGTTCTGTCCACCAGTGTTTCCATTGTGGAGAATGACCTGATCCAGTCTGCTGCAGGCCTAGTATCTCAGGTTCTGTCTACCAGTGTTTCCATCGTGGAGAATGACCGGTTCCAGTCTGCTACAAATCTAGTGTCTCAGGATGAGGACTCCACCCTGAGAGCCTCCAACCAACCTGAGGTCCATGTGGCTGATGTGTCAACCAAGGGAAGTAGACTTACCATCACTATTTCTATGGGTTCAACCAAGAGTAGCCATGTTGCTTTACGTGAAGTTGATGCTAGTGCTACCAGCCTGGAGCAGTCTGCTGAGAAAATGTCTACCTCTACTACTGATGTCAACGACATCTCATCAACTGCTGCTGCCAAGAAGAAGAAGAGGTGTGGATTATTCTCATCTCTCTGGAGAGCTCTCAGGGGGAAGAACAAGAAGCCTGTAAGTAATAACTCATACTGTAATTCTATTTTGTACTTAACATAATCATTTATCAACTATTTTGATGCTAATATCCAGTGATAATGGCTGTCTGTAAAATAGGTATTCTATATTTTATACCTTTCGTTTTTCAGGCTAAAGTGGCTTCCAAGAAAGAGGATGAAATCAACAAGGATGAGAGCCGCCTCACCTGCCACCACAACACTATACAGGGAGATCACTGATGCAGGCACCAACAATGGTGTTTCTATTTTCTCTCACACTTTTTCTTCATCCCCAATCCCCTTCCCACACCCCACCCATTTTATCTTCAATAAACCTTTTGTCGTTGCATTTGATTGTGTTTTGTCTTTGATTGGTATCACTGTCATTGATAAGGGCAGGGGTTTAGTAGTTCAACTACATGTCAATCAATCGCTGGTTAACTTTCAAACTCCGAAGGGAGACAACCGAGGCAAAGACGTAAGCAGGAGGGCAACTGTGACCTTCAGAAATGTGCAAAGATGTGAACAGTTTGTAACAATGTAACAACGCTAATGCAATCAGTTATCTCCACATTTTCTGGAGAATAACATGCATTCTCGCTCAGGGCCTCTAGATGGAGTAGCAAGCACAATTCTGAGGGTTCCCCTCATAATGCTTTTATCAGCTGTTGGATATGGGGATATTCCCATATTAGGAATTCCTGTGGGAGATTTATACCATGAAATCCTGCAGCGCCCGCAAGGTCCCCCTGCTCAAGAAAGCACATATACAGGCCCGTCTGAAGTTTGCCAATGAACATCTGAATTATTCAGAGAAGAACTGGGTGAAAGTGTTGTGGTCAGATGAGACCAAAATCAAGCTCTTTGGCATCAACTCAACTTGCCGTGTTTGGAGGAGGAGGAATGCTGTCTATGAAGAACACCAAGAACACCAAGAACACCATCCCCACCGTCAAACATGGAGGTGGAAACATTATGCTTTGGGGGTGTTTTTCTGCTAAGGGGACAGGACAACTTCACTGCATCAAAGGGACGATGGACGGGGCCATGTACCGTCAAATCTTGAGTGAGAACCTCCTTCCCTCAGCCAGGGCATTGAAAATGGGTTGTGGGTGGGTATTCCAGCATGACAATGACCCAAAATACACAGCCAAGGCAACAAAGGAGTGGCTCAAGAAGAAGCACATTAAGGTCCTGGAGTGGCCTAGCCAGTCTCCAGACCTTAATCCCATAGAAAATCTGTGGAGGGAGCTGAAGGTTCGAGTTGCCAAACGTCAGCCTCAAAACCTTAATAACTTGGAGAAGATCTGCAAAGAGGAGTGGGACAAAATCCCTCCTGAGATGTGTGCAAACCTTGTGGCCAACTACAAGAAACGTCTGACCTCTGTGATTGCCAACAAGGGTTTTGCCACCAAGTACTAAGTCATGTTTTGCAGAGGGGTCAAATACTTATTTTTCCCTCACTGTACATGCACAACATATTACCTATATGTCTACATCTCAATGATGGCTCAGTTGATAGAGCATGTCGCTTGCACCGCCAAGGTTGTGCGTTCGTTTCCCATGGAGGACCAGTGGAAGAAAAAAAAATGTAGTGAGTCGGAAGTTTACATCTTAGCCAAATACATTTAAACTCAGTTTTTCACAATTCCTGACATTTAATCCTATAAAAAATTCCCTGTTTTAGGTCAGTTAAGATCACCACTTTATTTTAAGAATGTGACATTTCAGAATAATAGTAGAGTGATTTATTTCAGCTTTTATTTATTTCATCACATTCCCAGTTGGTCAGAAGTTTACATACACTCAATTAGTATTTGGTAGCATTGCCTTTAAATAGTTTAACTTGGGTCAAACGTTTCGGGTAGCCTTCCACAAGCTTCCCACAATAAGTTGGGTGAATTTTGGCCCATTCCTCCTGACGGAGCTGGTGTAACTGAGTCAGGTTTGTAGGCCTCCTTGCTCGCACACGCTTTTTCAGTTCTGTCCACATGTTCTGTAGGATTGAGGTCAGGGCTTTGCGATGGCCACTCCAATACCTTGACTTTGTTCTCCTTAAGCCATTTTGCCACAACATTTTGCCACAAATGGAAGTTTGTCCATTTGGAGACTCATTTGCGACCAAGCTTTAACTTCCTGACTGATGTCTTGAGATATTGCTTCAAAATATCCACATCATTTTCCTTCCTCATGATGCCATCTATTTTGTGAAGTGCACCAGTCCCTCCTGCAGCAAAGCACCCCAACAGCATGATGCTGCCACCCCCGTGCTTCACAGTTGGGATGGTGTTTTTCAGCTTGCAAGCCACCCCATTTTTCCTCCAAACATAACGATGGTCATTATGGCCAAACAGTTCTATTTTTGTTTCATCAGACCAGAGGACATTTCTCTAAAAAGTATGATCTTTGTCCCCATGTGCAGTTGCAAACCGTAGTCTGGCTTTTTTATGGTGGTTTTGGAGCGGTGGCATCTTCCTTGCTGAGCGGCCTTTCAGGTTATGTCGATATAGGACTTGTTTTACTGTGGATATAGATACTTTTGTACCTGTTTCCTCCAGCATCTTCACAAGGTCCTTTGCTGTTGTTCTGGGATTGATTTGCACTTTTCGCACCAAAGTATGTTCATCTTTAGGAGACAGAACGCGTCTCTTTCCTGAGCAGTATGACGGCTGCGTGGTCCCATGGTGTTTATACTTGCATACTATTGTTTGTACAGATGAACGTGGTACTTTCAGGCGTTTGGAAATTGCTCCCAAGGATGAACCAGACTTGTGGAGGTCTAATTTTCTTTTGATTTTCCCATGATGTCAAGCAAAGAGGCACTGAGTTTGAAGGTAGGCCTTGAAATACATCCACAGGTACACCTCCAGTTGACGCAAATGATGTCAATTAGCCTATCAGAAGCTTCTAAAGCCATGACATAATTTTCTGGAATTTTCCAAGCTGTTTAAAGGCACAGTCAACTTAGTGTATGTAAACTTCTGACCCACTGGAATTGTGATACAGTGAATTATAAGTGAAATAATCTGTCCGTAAACAATTGTTGGAAAAATGACTTGTGTCATGCACAAAGTAGATGTCCTAACCTACTTGCCAAAACTATAGTTTGTTAAGAAGAAATTTGTGGAGTGGTTGAAAAACAAGTTTTAATGACTCCAACCTAAGAGTATGTAAACTTCAGACTTCAACTATATATATATATATATATATATATCCATCCATGCATGCATGCAGGCCAGTGCATGTTAGCGTGAGAGAAGTTTGAAGATCAAGAGACTGAATATGGTTAGCGACTTTTCTTACGTAGTTCTTACAGTTTTTGCTTCCTTCTTCCAGGCTAGCTCCAGTACCCCAGCCAGCACCCCAACACAATCCCCAGCAGCAACCCCATCCTCAGGCTCTACCCAGGGAGACCTGGACCTGTTCAGTGAGACTGGTGGTGGAGTTGGCATTAAGGGGGAGGACACCAGGGCCAAGAAACACCTCTCCAAGGACTCCATCCTGTCCCTGTATGGGAACACCAGTATGCCTCAGATGCCCCAGCACCAGCAGGCCCCGCCTGGTAAGGAGAAATACAGACAAGCGTACACATGCACATACTGTACACTCATGCAGGGCTCTACACTGACCTTTTTTACAAGGAGCACATGTGCGCCTAAGTTGAAAAATGTAGGAGCACACAAAGACATTTAGGAGCACAATGACAAATATGAGGTTAACAAGCCGTTTTCTTTATAGTAATGAATCTGTGCTCAGTGTATTCTCCATGGCACTCAGGGGCTTCGGTACAGTGAAGTAATCATTACAACAATTATCATCTGGGGGAATTTTTTTTAAATCCAGGCGCACTTGTGCTCCTAAATTAATATTCCAGGTCGCACAGCAAAATATTTAGGCGCATATGCCAGTAAAATGGTCGCCCTGTCATGCATAATTTTGGGCATGTGCACGCAAACACAAGTGCATGCACACACACACACACTCACACACACACACCAACCAATAACACAGAGGTTGGAAATGGTCCCCAACTGGCTCTGGGCTATATAGTGTAAATACCAAACACTTCTAAAGTAGCAAGTCACCAACCAAGTTGTTCAGTCACTTTCCCACTCTCTCAGTTTATCTGTGGCAAGCCGTCATAAAGGTTAACAGAACGTTTTATTTTGAAAGAAAGACAAACTGTGCAACCCTGTTCTCAGTATTTCTCCTCTCTTTCTCCACTCCAGCTGGAATATACATGAACCCCGCCCAGATGCAGTTTCCAGTAGGCATCCCCCAGCAGCAGGTCCCCACTGGCTACCAGGCCTTTCCTGGCATGGGCACGGGCATGCCCCCCACCACCGTCATGGGTGCCATGATGGCTCAGAGCGGAGCCGCCATGATGGGACCCAACACAGGCATGATGGTTGGCATGACGATGCCCAACGGTTTCATGGGACAAGCGCCTGCGGCCGGGATGGTTGGCATGGCTCCGAGGATGATGGGGGTACCCCAGGGGGGGATGCCCGCGGGTATGGTGCCCGCTCAGGGCATGCAGGGGATGTATGCCGTCCAGCCTGGGCAGCAGGGCCAGTGGAACATGGGACAGGTATGGTAGTTATTTTGTTGTCTCGTTCTTTGGCATATTGGGGTTTTTCCCCTAGGAGTAAGCTTTGCATTTGAAGTATAAGATGGTTTAATGAGAATACAAGATCAGTATCTTTGGGAGTTAACTTAATTAGATAATGTTACCATATTGCCATAACTATCCAATTTTCTGAGATCGATATAGATGCATTGGGGTAAGGGGGTTTGATTTTGTATTAGGCAATATTGTGTTTCCCTGACCCTGACACCTTTACCTTACTACTCGTCTCTCTCTTTCTTCCCCAGATGAACCAGCAGATGTCAGGGATGAGTCTGAACGGTGCCGGGGGGGCATGGCCTTTCGGTCAGCCTGCCTCCACCATGGGAGGCTGGGCCGCTTCACCCTCCGGTCAGACACTCAGCACACAGCTCTGGAAGTGACCCACCTGGAGGTCAAAGATCAGGGATTGGGGGTCAGGGCAGCGGAAGAGGGGGTCTCAACCAGGGGGTCCGAAATTCAACATCCAACCCCCCAGCAACCTTACTATGAACTGATGCCCGTTCTCCAACTGTTACTGACCAGTCTCCAACATCAAGCTTATCTGTCTCTGTTCGCATACTGAAGAGAAGCATCCTTTCTTCAGGTAAGCACAGATCCATTGGTGATTGGACAGGTGAAAGCAAGGTGACGGTCTTATTACTCTGACCGGCCCAACCAAATCAGATCAGTGATTACTTCAAGGAAGGAAGCATTTCTGAAGTATTCAAACGGGGCACATCTCTCTCTCTCTTTGTCTCTTTCTGTCTATCTATCCCTCTGTCTTTCAGTCTCTCTTTTGTGAGTGAATTGGGCGTCATCATACATACACCATCATACGCAGGATGGCAGTCTGTGCCTGTTATGTGTTAGAAATCATAACTCTTTTAATTTTCCTTTTTTGGAGAAAAAAAAATGAGCCCTGTAACACAACAATGACAACATATCGAAAAAGGACCAGTTACACAAGCTTTTATTGTATCATTATTATAAAAAAATATTATAGAGAATTAAAGAATAGTATTTAAACTTTGGGAGAAGACATGGCTATCATTTATGTGTATACTGCTCTCCTATGTACAGCTCTGTATAACCTTCTTTTAAAGTACCTGTGGTTCCCCTACAAAATAAAGTATGATAAACTGTGTCTGATGTGTGTTCTAGATTCTAGACTTCTGGGTTCTAGATTTTGCCATTAACAACATTCAAAGTCAATTCTACCAGAACACCTAAGAAGGTAAAGAAGTTTGCATTTAAAACATGTCTACTCCATGTATCTCTTTTTTCCAGGGGTAGGCTACAGACATGCAAATGTCAGGGTGGTATCATTCTTTAACCATCCTTTGCAGAGCTGGCAAGTTATATACACCACATTTACAGTATTACATAAGAGGGAAAATAGTCACGGGGAGACAAGAGCTCCCTGTAAGTAGGGTAAATATTTGAAAGAATTCTGTTGATGGTGCAATATGGTAAAAAACATTTAAGAATAATTTTCTGAAAAATAACTGAATGAAGAAGAACTGAACTGGAGAGTTTGGTAGAAAAAACGAATTCCCAGTTGAGGAAAAGTGCGGGACATGATTTTAGCATGGTCCCTTTTGAGTGCATAAACAGTGAGGGTGTTGACCCTAGTTTACTCGATATTCTACAATCAATTACAATATTCAGAGGACGACATATTCTTAACATGTTGGTATTGGCCAGCGTGTGACTCTCATGTGCTACACCTTCGGTTGTTGATGATCCACTTGAGGAGGAGAATACAGCGAAGGTGTCCGATTAAGAGCTCCGGGCCCGTCTATCCGACTGACGCTTCTCCCTCCCTGTACCATCGACGCTCCCTCCGCTGCTACTACCTTTCTGAACTGCCTCAACACCGTCAGCTGTGGAAACCATCCCCCAAGTCAAAACCAGCCAATGTCAGAATCCTAATTAGGTTTTTAAAGCGTATTTGAAATTCTCTTTAATGAAAAGTGCTATATAAAATAAATGTAGTATTATTAAACAGAGATAGAATTCCTGGTCACACTTTATTTGGATAGTCCCGTATAAATAATCTACAGATGGGCATACTTTCAACAAACGATCTGTTGATAAGCAACTGCTTGCCAAGGTTAGGGTTAGTTTAGAATAAGGGTAAGGGTTACGTTTAGTGCTAATGTTAAGGGTTAAGGCTTAGGGTTAGTGGATAGTTAGTTGAAATGCTGACAGTTATTGAACATCTACAAACCATCCACTTGGGACTATCCAAATAAAGTGTAACCGAATTCCATTCGAAACCCTGCGTAATGGCATTCTGGACATAAAGAATTCCATCTCTATGCGACAGAGAGGGTCACAATGCCGACGCTTCGTATGGAACTCCAGAACCAGAGAGTTATGTTCAGAACTCTCAAGAAATCTTCAGTTCTTGATCGACAAACGAGAGATACAGCATTATGGCAAGCTTTTCATTCATCCTCCCTGAAGACGGACATTATTCTATTAAGGACAACGCAGTTAACTCAGGTAAGAATAATTTAATTATTTCAGTCTTAAAACTAAAATATTAATTGATTTAATTCTTAGTAGAAAGGAAATATCTTCAAACTTAGAATAAGATGGCTGTAAAGGCTTTTGTTGTTAGTTACCAAGCAATGTAACCATGCAAAATGAATATTTACAGCTGTAAATGGTTTTACTTAGGCCAAGTAAAATATGCAATGTCTCAATTATCTCTCCTTCCTCCCAAAGTGCGCACTTGTTCACTTCACTGAATTGAAAAGAAATGACTGGTATAAGAAATATGGTTGAAACTCCCACTAGCCTATGCCTCCACCAATCCAACGGTTTAAGATGTCTGGGAAGTAGAGAAGGAGTGCACACTTTAAGGAAATAGGAGATATTATTGGAACACACATTATTTGCCATGAGTGAAAAGGAAAATATCCCTCCCTTTCTTATAATGCTAAAAATCTGTTTTGTTGATCCTGTGCTGTCATGGCGTTTCTTTCAGGGTGGATTTCAATGGTGACCCAACTCAACACCCTTGAAGGTCCAGAGTCAGAGAGTCAGAACATCCGTCAGAGCTTTGCAGAGATACTTGGTGACAAGTACCACTACGCGAATGCCATCAACAGCTCTCTGCTCTGGACTGTTGGGTACACCCCCTACATTCCCCCAGTTCTGAAAGGAAGAAGCTTCCCCTCTGTCGAGAGCTTCTTCCTGGATGAGTGGGAGCCACTGACACTCCAGCAGACTCCTCAGGTTCTGTCCACCAGTGTTTCCATCAAGGAAGACAACCTGAACCAGTCGTCTGCAGGCCTAGTATCTCAGGTTCTGTCCACCAGTGTTGCCATTATAGAGAATGACCTAATCCAGTCTGCTGCAGGCCTAGTGTCTCAGGTTCTGTCCACCAGTGTTTCCATTGTGGAGAATGACCTGATCCAGTCTGCTGCAGGCCTAGTATCTCAGGTTCTGTCCACCAGTGTTTCCATTGTGGAGAATGACCTGATCCAGTCTGCTGCAGGCCTAGTGTCTCAGGTTCTGTCCACCAGTGTTTCCATTGTGGAGAATGACCTGATCCAGTCTGCTGCAGGCCTAGTGTCTCAGGTTCTGTCCACCAGTGTTTCCATTGCGGAGAATGACCTGATCCAGTCTGCTGCAGGCCTAGTGTCTCAGGTTCTGTCCACCAGTGTTTCCATTGTGGAGAATGACCTGATCCAGTCTGCTGCAGGCCTAGTATCTCAGGTTCTGTCTACCAGTGTTTCCATTGTGGAGAATGACCGGTTCCAGTCTGCTACAAATCTAGTGTCTCAGGATGAGGACTCCACCCTGAGAGCCTCCAACCAACCTGAGGTCCATGTGGCTGATGTGTCAACCAAGGGAAGTAGACTTACCATCACTATTTCTATGGGTTCAACCAAGAGTAGCCATGTTGCTTTACGTGAAGTTGATGCTAGTGCTACCAGCCTGGAGCAGTCTGCTGAGAAAATGTCTACCTCTACTACTGATGTCAACGACATCTCATCAACTGCTGCTGCCAAGAAGAAGAAGAGGTGTGGATTATTCTCATCTCTCTGGAGAGCTCTCAGGGGGAAGAACAAGAAGCCTGTAAGTAATAACTCATACTGTAATTCTATTTTGTACTTAACATAATCATTTATCAACTATTTTGATGCTAATATCCAGTGATAATGGCTGTCTGTAAAATAGGTTTTCTATATTTTATACCTTTCGTTTTTCAGGCTAAAGTGGCTTCCAAGAAAGAGGATGAAATCAACAAGGATGAGAGCCGCCTCACCTGCCACCACAACACTATACAGGGAGATCACTGATGCAGGCACCAACAATGGTGTTTCTATTTTCTCTCACACTTTTTCTTCATCCCCAATCCCCTTCCCACACCCCACCCATTTTATCTTCAATAAACCTTTTGTCGTTGCATTTGATTGTGTTTTGTCTTTGATTGGTATCACTGTCATTGATAAGGGCAGGGGTTTAGTAGTTCAACTACATGTCAATCAATCGCTGGTTAACTTTCAAACTCCGAAGGGAGACAACCGAGGCAAAGACGTAAGCAGGAGGGCAACTGTGACCTTCAGAAATGTGCAAAGATGTGAACAGTTTGTAACAATGTAACAACGCTAATGCGATCAAGTTATCTCCACATTTTCTGGAGAATAACATGCATTCTCGCTCAGGGCCTCTAGATGGAGTAGCAAGCACAATTCTGAGGGTTCCCCTCATAATGCTTTTATCAGCTGTTGGATATGGGGATATTCCCATATTAGGAATTCCTGTGGGAGATTTATACCATGAAATCCTGCAGCGCCCGCAAGGTCCCCCTGCTCAAGAAAGCACATATACAGGCCCGTCTGAAGTTTGCCAATGAACATCTGAATTATTCAGAGAAGAACTGGGTGAAAGTGTTGTGGTCAGATGAGACCAAAATCAAGCTCTTTGGCATCAACTCAACTTGCCGTGTTTGGAGGAGGAGGAATGCTGCCTATGAGACCCCAAGAACACCATCCCCACCGTCAAACATGGAGGTGGAAACATTATGCTTTGGGGGTGTTTTTCTGCTAAGGGGACAGGACAACTTCACTGCATCAAAGGGACGATGGACGGGGCCATGTACCGTCAAATCTTGAGTGAGAACCTCCTTCCCTCAGCCAGGGCATTGAAAATGGGTCGTGGATGGGTATTCCAGCATGACAATGACCCAAAATACACAGCCAAGGCAACAAAGGAGTGGCTCAAGAAGAAGCACATTAAGGTCCTGGAGTGGCCTAGCCAGTCTCCAGACCTTAATCCCATAGAAAATCTGTGGAGGGAGCTGAAGGTTCGAGTTGCCAAACGTCAGCCTCAAAACCTTAATAACTTGGAGAAGATCTGCAAAGAGGAGTGGGACAAAATCCCTCCTGAGATGTGTACAAACCTTGTGGCCAACTACAAGAAACGTCTGACCTCTGTGATTGCCAACAAGGGTTTTGCCACCAAGTACTAAGTCATGTTTTGCAGAGGGGTCAAATACTTTTTTCCCTCACTGTACATGCACAACATATTACCTATATGTCTACATCTCAATGATGGCTCAGTTGATAGAGCATGTCGCTTGTACCGCCAAGGTTGTGCGTTCGTTTCCCATGGAGGACCAGTGGAAGAAAAAAGTCGGAATTTTACATCTTAGCCAAATACATTTAAACTCAGTTTTTCACAATTCCTGACATTTAATCCTATAAAAAATTCCCTGTTTTAGGTCAGTTAAGATCACCACTTTATTTTAAGAATGTGACATTTCAGAATAATAGTAGAGTGATTTATTTCAGCTTTTATTTATTTCATCACATTCCCAGTTGGTCAGAAGTTTACATACACTCAATTAGTATTTGGTAGCATTGCCTTTAAATAGTTTAACTTGGGTCAAACGTTTCGGGTAGCCTTCCACAAGCTTCCCACAATAAGTTGGGTGAATTTTGGCCCATTCCTCCTGACGGAGCTGGTGTAACTGAGTCAGGTTTGTAGGCCTCCTTGCTCGCACACGCTTTTTCAGTTCTGTCCACATGTTCTGTAGGATTGAGGTCAGGGCTTTGCGATGGCCACTCCAATACCTTGACTTTGTTCTCCTTAAGCCATTTTGCCACAACATTTTGCCACAAATGGAAGTTTGTCCATTTGGAAGACTCATTTGCGACCAAGCTTTAACTTCCTGACTGATGTCTTGAGATATTGCTTCAAAATATCCACATCATTTTCCTTCCTCATGATGCCATCTATTTTGTGAAGTGCACCAGTCCCTCCTGCAGCAAAGCACCCCCACAGCATGATGCTGCCACCCCCGTGCTTCACGGTTGGGATGGTGTTTTTCAGCTTGCAAGCCACCCCATTTTTCCTCCAAACATAACGATGGTCATTATGGCCAAACAGTTCTATTTTTGTTTCATCAGACCAGAGGACATTTCTCTAAAAAGTATGATCTTTGTCCCCATGTGCAGTTGCAAACCGTAGTCTGGCTTTTTTATGGTGGTTTTGGAGCGGTGGCATCTTCCTTGCTGAGCGGCCTTTCAGGTTATGTCGATATAGGACTTGTTTTACTGTGGATATAGATACTTTTGTACCTGTTTCCTCCAGCATCTTCACAAGGTCCTTTGCTGTTGTTCTGGGATTGATTTGCACTTTTCGCACCAAAGTATGTTCATCTTTAGGAGACAGAACGCGTCTCTTTCCTGAGCAGTATGACGGCTGCGTGGTCCCATGGTGTTTATACTTGCGTACTATTGTTTGTACAGATGAACGTGGTACTTTCAGGCGTTTGGAAATTGCTCCCAAGGATGAACCAGACTTGTGGAGGTCTACAATTTTTTTCTGAGGTCTTGGCTGAATTTCTTTTGATTTTCCCATGATGTCAAGCAAAGAGGCACTGAGTTTGAAGGTAGGCCTTGAAATACATCCACAGGTACACCTCCAGTTGACGCAAATGATGTCAATTAGCCTATCAGAAGCTTCTAAAGCCATTACATAATTTTCTGGAATTTTCCAAGCTGTTTAAAGGCACAGTCAACTTAGTGTATGTAAACTTCTGACCCACTGGAATTGTGATACAGTGAATTATAAGTGAAATAATCTGTCCGTAAACAATTGTTGGAAAAATGACTTGTGTCATGCACAAAGTAGATGTCCTAACCTACTTGCCAAAACTATAGTTTGTTAAGAAGAAATTTGTGGAGTGGTTGAAAAACAAGTTTTAATGACTCCAACCTAAGAGTATGTAAACTTCAGACTTCAACTATATATATATATATATATATATATATATATATATATATATCCATCCATGCATGCATGCAGGCCAGTGCATGTTAGCGTGAGAGAAGTTTGAAGATCAAGAGACTGAATATGGTTAGCGACTTTTCTTACGTAGTTCTTACAGTTTTTGCTTCCTTCTTCCAGGCTAGCTCCAGTACCCCAGCCAGCACCCCAACACAATCCCCAGCAGCAACCCCATCCTCAGGCTCTACCCAGGGAGACCTGGACCTGTTCAGTGAGACTGGTGGTTGAGTTGGCATTAAGGGGGAGGACACCAGGGCCAAGAAACACCTCTCCAAGGACTCCATCCTGTCCCTGTATGGGAACACCAGTATGCCTCAGATGCCCCAGCACCAGCAGGCCCCGCCTGGTAAGGAGAAATACAGACAAGCGTACACATGCACATACTGTACACTCATGCAGGGCTCTACACTGACCTTTTTTACAAGGAGCACATGTGCGCCTAAGTTGAAAAATGTAGGAGCACACAAAGACATTTAGGAGCACAATGACAAATATGAGGTTAACAAGCCGTTTTCTTTATAGTAATGAATCTGTGCTCAGTGTATTCTCCATGGCACTCAGGGGCTTCGGTACAGTGAAGTAATCATTACAACAATTATCATCTGGGGGAATTTTTTTTAAATCCAGGCGCACTTGTGCTCCTAAATTAATATTCCAGGTCGCACAGCAAAATATTTAGGCGCATATGCCAGTAAAATGGTCGCCCTGTCATGCATCATTTTGGGCATGTGCACGCAAACACAAGTGCATGCACACACACACACACTCACACACACACACCAACCAATAACACAGAGGTTGGAAATGGTCCCCAACTGGCTCTGGGCTATATAGTGTAAATACCAAACACTTCTAAAGTAGCAAGTCACCAACCAAGTTGTTCAGTCACTTTCCCACTCTCTCAGTATATCTGTGGCAAGCCGTCATAAAGGTTAACAGAACGTTTTATTTTGAAAGAAAGACAAACTGTGCAACCCTGTTCTCAGTATTTCTCCTCTCTTTTTCCGCTCCAGCTGGTATATACATGAACCCCGCCCAGATGCAGTTTCCAGTAGGCATCCCCCAGCAGCAGGTCCCCACTGGCTACCAGGCCTTTCCTGGCATGGGCACGGGCATGCCCCCCACCACCGTCATGGGTGCCATGATGGCTCAGAGCGGAGCCGCCATGATGGGACCCAACACAGGCATGATGGTTGGCATGACGATGCCCAACGGTTTCATGGGACAAGCGCCTGCGGCCGGGATGGTTGGCATGGCTCCGAGGATGATGGGGGTACCCCAGGGGGGGATGCCCGGGGGTATGGTGCCCGCTCAGGGCATGCAGGGGATGTATGCCGTCCAGCCTGGGCAGCAGGGCCAGTGGAACATGGGACAGGTATGGTAGTTATTTTGTTGTCTCGTTCTTTGGCATATTGGGGTTTTTCCCCTAGGAGTAAGCTTTGCATTTGAAGTATAAGATGGTTTAATGAGAATACAAGATCAGTATCTTTGGGAGTTAACTTAATTAGATAATGTTACCATATTGCCATAACTATCCAATTTTCTGAGATCGATATAGATGCATTGGGGTAAGGGGTTTGATTTTGTATTAGGCAATATTGTGTTTCCCTGACCCTGACACCTTTACCTTACTACTCGTCTCTCTCTTTCTTCCCCAGATGAACCAGCAGATGTCAGGGATGAGTCTGAACGGTGCCGGGGGGGGGGGGCATGGCCTTCGGTCAGCCTGCCTCCACCATGGGAGGCTGGGCCGCTTCACCCTCCGGTCAGACATTCAGCACACAGCTCTGGAAGTGACCCACATGGAGGTCAAAGATCAGGGATTGGGGGTCAGGGCAGCGGAAGAGGGGGTCTCAACCAGGGGGTCCGAAATTCAACATCCAACCCCCCCAGCAACCTTACTATGAACTGATGCCCGTTCTCCAACTGTTACTGACCAGTCTCCAACATCAAGCTTATTTATCTGTCTCTGTTCGCATACTGAAGAGAAGCATCCTTTCTTCAGGTAAGCACAGATCCATTGGTGATTGGACAAGTGAAAGCAAAGTGACGGTCTTATTACTCTGACTGGCCCAACCAAATCAGATCAGTGATTACTTCAAGGAAGGAAGCATTTCTGAAGTATTCAAACGGGGCACATCTCTCTCTCTCTTTGTCTCTTTCTGTCTATCTATCCCTCTGTCTTTCAGTCTCTCTTTTGTGAGTGAATTGGGCGTCATCATACATACACCATCATACGCAGGATGGCAGTCTGTGCCTGTTATGTGTTAGAAATCATAACTCTTTTAATTTTCCTTTTTTGGATAAAAAAAAATTAGCCCTGTAACACAACAATGACATCATCGACAACATATCGAAAAAGCTGCAGGACCAGTTACACAAGCTTTTATTGTATCATTATTATAAAAAATTATTATAGAGAATTAAAGAATAGTATTTAAACTTTGGGAGAAGACATGGCTATCATTTCTGTGAATACTGCTCTCCTATGTACAGCTCTGTATAACCTTCTTTTAAAGTACCTGTGGTTCCCCTACAAAATAAAGTATGATAAACTGTGTCTGATGTGTGTTCTAGAGTCTAGACTTCTGGGTTCTAGATTTTGCCATTAACAACATTCAAAGTCAATTCTACCAGAACACCTAAGAAGGTAAAGAAGTTTGCATTTAAAACATGTCTACTCCATGTATCTCTTTTTTCCAGGGGTAGGCTACAGACATGCAAATGTCAGGGTGGTATCATTCTTTAACCATCCTTTGCAGAGCTGGCAAGTTATATACACCACATTTACAGTATTACATAAGAGGGAAAATAGTCACGGGGAGACAAGAGCTCCCTGTAAGTAGGCTAAATATTTGAAAGAATTCTGTTGATGGTGCAATATTGTAAAAAACATTTAAGAATAATTTTCTGAAAAATAACTGAATGAAGAAGAACTGAACTGGAGAGTTTGGTAGAAAAAACGAATTCCCAGTTGAGGAAAAGCGCAGGACATGATTTTAGCATGGTCCCTTTTGAGTGCATAAACAGTGAGGGTGTTGACCCTAGTTTACTCGATATTCTACAATCAATTACAATATTCAGAGGACGACATATTCTTAACATTTTGGTATTGGCCAGCGTGTGACTCTCATGTGCTACACCTTCGGTTGTTGATGATCCACTTGAGGAGGAGAATACAGCGAAGGTGCCCGATTAAGAGCTCCGGGCCCGTCTATCCGACTGACGCTTCTCCCTCCCTGTACCATCGACGCTCCCTCCGCTGCTACTACCTTTCTGAACTGCCTCAACACCGTCAGCTGTGGAAACCATCCCCCAAGTCAAAACCAGCCAATGTCAGAATCCTGAAAAGTGCTATATAAAATAAATGTAGTATTATTAAACAGAGAGTGAAAAGGAAAATATCCCTCCCTTTCTTATAATGCTAAAAATATGTTTTGTTGATCCTGTGCTGTCATGGCGTTTCTTTCAGGGTGGATTTCAATGGTGACCCAACTCAAAACCCTTGAAGGTCCAGAGTCAGAGAGTCAGAACATCCGTCAGAGCTTTGCAGAGGTACTTGGCGACAAGTACCACTACGCGAATGCCATCGACAGCTCTCTGCTCTGGACTGTTGGGTACACCCCCTACATTCCCCCAGTTCTGAAAGGAAGAAGCTTCCCCTCTGTAGAGAGCTTCTTCCTGGATGAGTGGGAGCCACTGACACTCCAGCAGACTCCTCAGGTTCTGTCCACCAGTGTTTCCATCGAGGAAGACTACCTGATCCAGTCTGCTGCAGGCCTAGTATCTCAGGTTCTGTTCACCAGTGTTTCCATTGTGGAGAATGACCTGATCCAGTCTGCTGCAGGCCTAGTGTCTCAGGTTCTGTCCACCAGTGTTTCCATTGTGGAGAATGACCTGATCCAGTCTGCTGCAGGCCTAGTATCTCAGGTTCTGTCCACCAGTGTTTCCATTGTGGAGAATGACCTGATCCAGTCTGCTGCAGGTCTAGTGTCTCAGGTTCTGTCCACCAGTGTTTCCATTGTGGAGAATGACCTGATCCAGTCTGCTGCAGGCCTAGTATCTCAGGTTCTGTCTACCAGTGTTTCCATCGTGGAGAATGACCGGTTCCAGTCTGCTACAAATCTAGTGTCTCAGGATGAGGACTCCACCCTGAGAGCCTCCAACCAACCTGAGGTCCATGTGGCTGAAGTGTCAACCAAGGGAAGTAGACTTACCATCACTATTTCTATGGATTCAACCAAGAGTAGCCATGTTGCTTTACGTGAAGTTGATGCTAGTGCTACCAGCCTGGAGCAGTCTGCTGAGAAAATGTCTACCTCTACTACTGATATCAACGACATCTCATCAACTGCTGCTGCCAAGAAGAAGAAGAGGTGTGGATTATTCTCATCTCTCTGGAGAGCTCTCAGGGGGAAGAACAAGAAGCCTGTAAGTAATAACTCATACTGTAATTCTCTTTTGTACTTAACATAATCATTTATCAACTATTTTGATGCTAATATCCAGTGATAATGGCTGTCTGTAAAATAGGTTTTCTATATTTTATACCTTTCGTTTTTCAGGCTAAAGTGGCTTCCAAGAAAGAGGATGAAATCAACAAGGATGAGAGCCGCCTCACCTGCCACCACAACACTATACAGGGAGATCACTGATGCAGGCACCAACAATGGTGTTTCTATTTTCTCTCACACTTTTTCTTCATCCCCAATCCCCTTCCCACACCCCACCCATTTTATCTTCAATAAACCTTTTGTCGTTGCATTTGATTGTGTTTTGTCTTTGATTGGTATCACTGTCATTGATAAGGGCAGGGGTTTAGTAGTTCAACTACTTGTCAATCAATCGCTGGTTAACTTTCAAACTCCGAAGGGTGACAACCAAGGCAAAGACGTAAGCAGGAGGGCAACTGTGACCTTCAGAAATGTGCAAAGATGTGAACAGTTTGTAACAATGTAACAACGCTAATGCAATCAGTTATCTCCACATTTTCTGGAGAATAACATGCATTCTCGCTCAGGGCCTCTAGATGGAGAAGCAAGCACAATTCTGAGGGTTCCCCTCATAATGCTTTTATCAGCTGTTGGATATGGGGATATTCCCATATTAGGAATTCCTGTGGGAGATTTATACCATGAAATCCTGCAGCGCCCGCAAGGTCCCCCTGCTCAAGAAAGCACATATACAGGCCCGTCTGAAGTTTGCCAATGAACATCTGAATTATTCAGAGAAGAACTGGGTGAAAGTGTTGTGGTCAGATGAGACCAAAATCAAGCTCTTTGGCATCAACTCAACTTGCCGTGTTTGGAGGAGGAGGAATGCTGCCTATGACCCCAAGAACACCATCCCCACCGTCAAACATGGAGGTGGAAACATTATGCTTTGGGGGTGTTTTTCTGCTAAGGGGACAGGACAACTTCACTGCATCAAAGGGACGATGGACGGGGCCATGTACCGTCAAATCTTGAGTGAGAACCTCCTTCCCTCAGCCAGGGCATTGAAAATGGGTCGTGGATGGGTATTCCAGCATGACAATGACCCAAAATACACAGCCAAGGCAACAAAGGAGTGGCTCAAGAAGAAGCACATTAAGGTCCTGGAGTGGCCTAGCCAGTCTCCAGACCTTAATCCCATAGAAAATCTGTGGAGGGAGCTGAAGGTTCGAGTTGCCAAACGTCAGCCTCGAAACCTTAATAACTTGGAGAAGATCTGCAAAGAGGAGTGGGACAAAATCCCTCCTGAGATGTGTGCAAACCTTGTGGCCAACTACAAGAAACGTCTGACCTCTGTGATTGCCAACAAGGGTTTTGCCACCAAGTACTAAGTCATGTTTTGCAGAGGGGTCAAATACTTATTTCCCTCATTGAAATGCAAATCAATTTATACCATTTTTGACATGCGTTTTTCTGGATTTTTTTGTTGTTATTCTGTCTCTAACTGTTCAAATAAACCTACCATTAAAATTATAGACTGGTCATGTCTTTGTCAGTGGGCAAACGTACAAAATCAGCAGGGGATCAAATACTTTTTTCCCTCACTGTATATGTCTACATCTCAATGATGGCTCAGTTGATAGGGCATGTCGCTTGCACCGCCATGGTTGTGCGTTCGTTTCCCATGGAGGACCAGTGGAAGAAAAAAAAAGATATACAGTTGAAGTCGGAAGTTTACATCTTAGCCAAATACATTTAAACTCAGTTTTTCACAATTCCTGACATTTAATCCTATAAAAAATTCCCTGTTTTAGGTCAGTTAAGATCACCACTTTATTTTAAGAATGTGACATTTCAGAATAATAGTAGAGTGATTTATTTCAGCTTTTATTTATTTCATCACATTCCCAGTTGGTCAGAAGTTTACATACACTCAATTAGTATTTGGTAGCATTGCCTTTAAATTGTTTAACTTGGGTCAAACGTTTCGGGTAGCCTTCCACAAGCTTCCCACAATAAGTTGGGTGAATTTTGGCCCATTCCTCCTGACGGAGCTGGTGTAACTGAGTCAGGTTTGTAGGCCTCCTTGCTCGCACACGCTTTTTCAGTTCTGTCCACATGTTCTGTAGGATTGAGGTCAGGGCTTTGCGATGGCCACTCCAATACCTTGACTTTGTTCTCCTTAAGCCATTTTGCCACAACATTTTGCCACAAATGGAAGTTTGTCCATTTGGAAGACTCATTTGCGACCAAGCTTTAACTTCCTGACTGATGTCTTGAGATATTGCTTCAAAATATCCACATCATTTTCCTTCCTCATGATGCCATCTATTTTGTGAAGTGCACCAGTCCCTCCTGCAGCAAAGCACCCCCACAGCATGATGCTGCCACCCCCGTGCTTCACGGTTGGGATGGTGTTTTTCAGCTTGCAAGCCACCCCATTTTTCCTCCAAACATAACGATGGTCATTATGGCCAAACAGTTCTTTTTTTGTTTCATCAGACCAGAGGACATTTCTCTAAAAAGTATGATCTTTGTCCCCATGTGCAGTTGGGGTAAGGGGTTTGATTTTGTATTAGGCAATATTGTGTTTCCCTGACCCTGACACCTTTACCTTACTACTCGTCTCTCTCTTTCTTCCCCAGATGAACCAGCAGATGCCAGGGATGAGTCTGAACGGTGCCGGGGGGGGGCATGGCCTTCGGTCAGCCTGCCTCCACCATGGGAGGCTGGGCCGCTTCACCCTCCGGTCAGACACTCAGCACACAGCTCTGGAAGTGACCCACCTGGAGGTCAAAGATCAGGGATTGGGGGTCAGGGCAGCGGAAGAGGGGGTCTCAACCAGGGTGTCCGAAATTCAACATCCAACCCCCCCAGCAACCTTACTATGAACTGATGCCCGTTCTCCAACTGTTACTGACCACTCTCCAACATCAAGCTTATCTGTCTCTGTTCGCATACTGAAGAGATGCATCCTTTCTTCGGGTAAGCACAGATCCATTGGTGATTGGACAGGTGAAAGCAAGGTGACGGTCTTATTACTCTGACCGGCCCAACCAAATCAGATCAGTGATTACTTCAAGGAAGGAAGCATTTCTGAAGTATTCAAACGGGGCACATCTCTCCCTCTCTTTGTCTCTTTCTGTCTATCTATCCCTCTGTCTTTCAGTCTCTCTTTTGTGAGTGAATTGGGCGTCATCATACATACACCATCATACGCAGGATGGCAGTCTGTGCCTGTTATGTGTTAGAAATCATAACTCTTTTAATTTTCCTTTTTTGGAGAAAAAAAAATGAGCCCTGTAACACAACAATGACATCATCGACAACATATCGAAAAAGCTGCAGGACCAGTTACACAAGCTTTTATTGTATCATTATTATAAAAAAATATTATAGAGAATTAAAGAATAGTATTTAAACTTTGGGAGAAGACATGGCTATCATTTCTGTGAATACTGCTCTCCTATGTACAGCTCTGTATAACCTTCTTTTAAAGTATCTGTGGTTCCCCTACAAAATAAAGTATGATAAACTGTGTCTGATGTGTGTTCTAGATTCTAGACTTCTGGGTTCTAGATTTTGCCATTAACAACATTCAAAGTCAATTCTACCAGAACACCTAAGAAGGTAAAGAAGTTTGCATTTAAAACATGTCTACTCCATGTATCTCTTTTTTTCCAGGGGTAGGCTACAGACATGCAAATGTCAGGGTGGTATCATTCTTTAACCATCCTTTGCAGAGCTGGCAAGTTATATACACCACATTTACAGTATTACATAAGAGGGAAAATAGTCACGGGGAGACAAGAGCTCCCTGTAAGTAGGCTAAATATTTGAAAGAATTCTGTTGATGGTGCAATATGGTAAAAAACATTTAAGAATAATTTTCTGAAAAATAACTGAATGAAGAAGAACTGAACTGGAGAGTTTGGTAGAAAAAACAAATTCCCAGTTGAGGAAAAGCGCGGGACATGATTTTAGCATGGTCCCTTTTGAGTGCATAAACAGTGAGGGTGTTTGTTGGTGCTGTCATCTTCAGGACAGGAATACCGGCTTACTTAACGGAGGAATAAACACACATGTTCATCGTTGGTGTTTCAACCAGAACGCGGGAAAATGCCCTTTTTTTATTTTCGCACATGCACAGTTGTACATCTCTCATAGGGCATAACTGTACCAGTGTAAGAACACAATTTATAACATATTAGTCTATATGTTAACACCCCCACTTGCTCTTATACTGTACAAGTCGTATTCAACCTAACTATCAACACATTTAGCTTACAGTTATACATCTCACAAATGTCAGTTTACATTCCAAACATATAACCCAATAATTTTTCATTTTTGAACTTCGTTACAGGTTTAGTCAAAACATCTGCAACCATGTCTGCCGTTGGACAATATTCAATACTTATTTTGCCATCACTGAGTGCAGATCGAATGAAATGATATCTGATGTCAACATGTTTACATCTCTGACGACATACTGGGTTCTTTGACAGAGCAATTGCACCTTGGTTATCTTCAAAGATTGTTACTGGTGCATATTGGCACTCACTATCCATCTGGCCCAATAACTGTACAAGGTACAAACTTTCTTGTGTAGTAGCAGCCAGTGCCATGTACTCTGCTTCACATGTAGATAAAGCTACTGTTGGCTGCTTCTTAGACCTCCATGAAATAACAGGTCCACATTTAGTTAAACTAAAACAATACCCTGTTATGCTTCGTCTGTCACTTTGATCTGCTGCCCAATCAGCATCACTATATGCTATGAGGTTGAGTTTTTCCACCCCCTTTTTGTAACACAACTCCTGATTCATTGTCCCCTTCAAGTACCTCAACACATGTTTAGCTGTTATCCAGTGTTGCTCTTTTGGTTCTGATAGGTATTGTGACAGCTTGCTGACAATCCAACTAATATCCGGTCTTGTACATGTCATAACATATATCAAGCTGCCTATCACTTCACGATACCTTTTGAATCAATAGGTTCACCATCACCATCAAAGTTTGTTTTTTGTTCACATGGTGTTGACCTTGTTTTACAGTCTGACATACCAAACCTTTCCAGTATCTTGGTTATGTACCTTGTTTGGCTCATCTTTATTTTCCCTTCACTTTGTGTAAAATCAATGCCTAGGAAATGTCTAAGCCTCCCAAGATCTTTCATCTTAAATGTTTCACTTAACATTTCTTTTACACTTGTGAGTGAGTCACTATCACTAGCAGCGATAATTAGATCATCGACCCAAATTATCAAAATGATCCTTTCTGTTGCAGTTTGTTTGTTGTAAACACAGTGATCAGCTGGGTTCTGTGTAAAACCATTTTCACTAAGGTGATCATGCAACATTTTGTTCCAGTTCCTTCCTGACTGTTTCAGGCCGTACAGTGACTTGTTCAGTTTGCAGACTAGTTGCTCACCTGTATCTGACCTGACTTCAAAACCCTCTGGTTGCTCCATGTACACTTCACAGTCAATAGGAGCATGTAGATATGCTGTTTTGACATCCATCTGATGTAACTCTAAGTCATACTGAGCTGCTAGCTGCATCAAACAACGTACTGATGTCATATTTGCAGTTGGAGAAAAAGTCTCCTTATAGTCTATTCCTGCCACTTGACTATATCCCTTTGCAACATATCTTGCCTTGTATGTCTCAGTCTCATCTGAATTGTTTTTGACCGCATAGACCCACCTGCCCCCCACTGCATTTTTACCCTCTGGCAGTGTGGTCAATGTGAATGTATCATTTTCCCTAAGGGAATCCATCTCCTCCTTCATAGCAGTAGCCCAAATCTCTGATTTTGGTGAAATCATTGCTTCTTTGAAGGTTTGTGGTGCATTGCACATTACTCTGTAGCAGTAGTCAACACTAGGTGGTATCTGGTCATCACACTTCACTTTACACTCATAGTCTTTTAAGTACTGGGGCTTCTTCCTCGCTCTGTCTGGATAGCGTGGACTCTGACTATCTGAAGTCTCGATTTGCACATCTTGTGTCTCTTCGGAATTTTAATCTGCCATCTTGGCTTTTGGCATGGGGGATTGAAATCTCTCCCCATGAAGATCATCACTCATTTCCAAATCTGTCTGAGTTTGGCGTTCGACTACACCTTTTGTAACGAACTTGACTAATCTGTTTTTAAGAACTTTTCCAGTGTCTGGGTAGTAGACTAGGTATGCTGGACTATTTTTATCATACCCGACAAAAATACCCTTTTCACATCTTGAGTCCAACTTTTTCTTGTTCTGTCTGTATGCATAGCAAACAGATCCAAATTCTTTCATCTTTGAAAGATCAGGCTTTCTCCCAGTAAACATGTAGTGTGGAGTCTGTCCTACACGCTTATTGTAACACCTATTGCGAATTACTGCAGCAGTCATTACAGCATATGTCCACAATTTATTTGGTAGGTTGCTCTCAAGTAGCATGCATCTTGCCATTTCAAACAGTGTTCTCCAATTTCTCTCAGTGGTCCCATTTTGATGGGGTGAGTAAGGGGCTGAAGTTTCATGTCTTATGGCATTCTTACTGAGCAGTGACTGGAACTCTTTGGCTGTGTACTCTGTGCCATTATCTGACCTGACACACTTTATTTTTCCATAAGGGGCCACATCAGCAATAAACTTCTCAGTAGCTTTTACAGTATCACTTTTTGCTTTTAGGAAATACACAAAAACTGCCCCTGAATAATCATCCGTAAATGCTAGAGTATATCTGAACCCATCTTTCGCCTCTGGCTCAATAGGGCCAGCCAAATCAGTGTGCACAAGCTCAAGAGCTGCTTTTGCCTTTTCATCAGGCTCTCTGTTTCTGCTCTGAACAAATTTTCCCTGTGTGCAGATTTCACAGTTGAGGGTAGATTTGTCAATCTTACCTGTGATTTTCATTCCCTCTGTCACATTTTCTAACTTTGACACATCCTCAAAATTACAGTGGCCAATAATTTTGTGCCATGTGTGAATATCATAGCACCCATGACATCCATCATCATTTTCATCACTTACAGTGTTAAGATAGTAAAGTCTATCATACTCCTCGATGTCAAAAGTGCTACTGTTCTTGTGGATGAGCTTGTACTCCTGAGTGGCGCAGTGGTCTAAGGCACTGCATCGCAGTGCTAACTGTGCCACTAGAGATCCTGGTTCGAATCCAGGCTCTGTTGCAGCCGGCCGCGACCGGGAGACTCATGGGCGGCGCACAATTGGCCCAGCGTCGTCCAGGGTAGGGGAGGGAATGGCCGGCAGGGATATAGCTCAGTTGATAGAGCATGGCGTTTGCAACGCCAGGGTTGTGGGTTCGATTCCCACGGGGGGCCAGTATAAAAAAAATATATATATATATGTAATCACTAACTGTAAGTCGCTCTGGATAAGAGCGTCTGCTAAATGACTAAAATGTAAATGTAAAATGTTACACCCCTGTCGGAAGTTGACTGAAGCTCCGTTGGCTGTCGCTGCTTTAACAGAGAAAATGTCCTGTGGAAACGACGGCACTTACAGCGCCTTCGTCAGCGTTGTTTTCACCCGACGACCCGTGTTGTCTCTCAGGTAAACCTCAGCTGCACCTCTCCTCTCCGCAACACCATTCGTTCTTGTTCCGTTAGCCAGCTCCACGGAATGTTTTTCCGGTTTGAAAGTCTCGTCAAACTCCTTAAACTTCCCGATGTCCGTGACTATATGTGACGTTGCTCCCGTATCAACCATCAGCCCTTTATGTTTCAGTCCACGAACCTGACAGTCACTTATTTTGAATGCAAATGTGTGGCCTTCAGCATCTGTTGCTTGTTTCACATTGTCTCTTCTTTTTCGTCTGCAATTTGCGTCAGTATGAGTGGAGCGCTTGCAAAAACTACACCACTGTCTCCGTTCTCTGTGCTCTCCAGTAACGGTACATTCCCGGGCCTTGTGCCCTTTCTGGCCACAGTTGAAGCAGGTTATCTCGGTCCCTTTATCTCTTCCTCTTGGCCAGCTAACTTTAATGTTACTTGCCTTCATCACGTTGTCGTCAGTGGAAATGGCGCTAAACTTCTCGGTTCTTTCATAGCTCCTCAACTTGGTTTTGAACTTGCCATAAGTTGTCGGCTCGTCACTCAACTGCAACTGCTTGCCAAGGTTAGGGTTAGTTTAGAATAAGGGTAAGGGTTACGTTTAGTGCTAATGTTAAGGGTTAAGGCTTAGGGTTAGTGGATAGTTAGTTGAAATGCTGACAGTTATTGAACATCTACAAACCATCCACTTGGGACTATCCAAATAAAGTGTAACCGAATTCCATTCGAAACCCTGCGTAATGGCATTCTGGACATAAAGAATTCCATCTCTATGCGACAGAGAGGGTCACAATGCCGACGCTTCGTATGGAACTCCAGAACCAGAGAGTTATGTTCAGAACTCTCAAGAAATCTTCAGTTCTTGATCGACAAACGAGAGATACAGCATTATGGCAAGCTTTTCATTCATCCTCCCTGAAGACGGACATTATTCTATTAAGGACAACGCAGTTAACTCAGGTAAGAATAATTTAATTATTTCAGTCTTAAAACTAAAATATTAATTGATTTAATTCTTAGTAGAAAGGAAATATCTTCAAACTTAGAATAAGATGGCTGTAAAGGCTTTTGTTGTTAGTTACCAAGCAATGTAACCATGCAAAATGAATATTTACAACTGTAAATGGTTTTACTTAGGCCAAGTAAAATATGCAATGTCTCAATTATCTCTCCTTCCTCCCAAAGTGCGCACTTGTTCACTTCACTGAATTGAAAAGAAATGACTGGTATAAGAAATATGGTTGAAACTCCCACTAGCCTATGCCTCCACCAATCCAACGGTTTAAGATGTCTGGGAAGTAGAGAAGGAGTGCACACTTTAAGGAAATAGGAGATATTATTGGAACACACATTATTTGCCATGAGTGAAAAGGAAAATATCCCTCCCTTTCTTATAATGCTAAAAATCTGTTTTGTTGATCCTGTGCTGTCATGGCGTTTCTTTCAGGGTGGATTTCAATGGTGACCCAACTCAACACCCTTGAAGGTCCAGAGTCAGAGAGTCAGAACATCCGTCAGAGCTTTGCAGAGATACTTGGCGACAAGTACCACTACGCGAATGCCATCAACAGCTCTCTGCTCTGGACTGTTGGGTACACCCCCTACATTCCCCCAGTTCTGAAAGGAAGAAGCTTCCCCTCTGTCGAGAGCTTCTTCCTGGATGAGTGGGAGCCACTGACACTCCAGCAGACTCCTCAGGTTCTGTCCACCAGTGTTTCCATCAAGGAAGACAACCTGAACCAGTCGTCTGCAGGCCTAGTATCTCAGGTTCTGTCCACCAGTGTTGCCATTATAGAGAATGACCTAATCCAGTCTGCTGCAGGCCTAGTGTCTCAGGTTCTGTCCACCAGTGTTTCCATTGTGGAGAATGACCTGATCCAGTCTGCTGCAGGCCTAGTATCTCAGGTTCTGTCCACCAGTGTTTCCATTGTGGAGAATGACCTGATCCAGTCTGCTGCAGGCCTAGTGTCTCAGGTTCTGTCCACCAGTGTTTCCATTGTGGAGAATGACCTGATCCAGTCTGCTGCAGGCCTAGTGTCTCAGGTTCTGTCCACCAGTGTTTCCATTGCGCAGAATGACCTGATCCAGTCTGCTGCAGGCCTAGTGTCTCAGGTTCTGTCCACCAGTGTTTCCATTGTGGAGAATGACCTGATCCAGTCTGCTGCAGGCCTAGTATCTCAGGTTCTGTCTACCAGTGTTTCCATTGTGGAGAATGACCGGTTCCAGTCTGCTACAAATCTAGTGTCTCAGGATGAGGACTCCACCCTGAGAGCCTCCAACCAACCTGAGGTCCATGTGGCTGATGTGTCAACCAAGGGAAGTAGACTTACCATCACTATTTCTATGGGTTCAACCAAGAGTAGCCATGTTGCTTTACGTGAAGTTGATGCTAGTGCTACCAGCCTGGAGCAGTCTGCTGAGAAAATGTCTACCTCTACTACTGATGTCAACGACATCTCATCAACTGCTGCTGCCAAGAAGAAGAAGAGGTGTGGATTATTCTCATCTCTCTGGAGAGCTCTCAGGGGGAAGAACAAGAAGCCTGTAAGTAATAACTCATACTGTAATTCTATTTTGTACTTAACATAATCATTTATCAACTATTTTGATGCTAATATCCAGTGATAATGGCTGTCTGTAAAATAGGTTTTCTATATTTTATACCTTTCGTTTTTCAGGCTAAAGTGGCTTCCAAGAAAGAGGATGAAATCAACAAGGATGAGAGCCGCCTCACCTGCGACCACAACACTATACAGGGAGATCACTGATGCAGGCACCAACAATGGTGTTTCTATTTTCTCTCACACTTTTTCTTCATCCCCAATCCCCTTCCCACACCCCACCCATTTTATCTTCAATAAACCTTTTGTCGTTGCATTTGATTGTGTTTTGTCTTTGATTGGTATCACTGTCATTGATAAGGGCAGGGGTTTAGTAGTTCAACTACATGTCAATCAATCGCTGGTTAACTTTCAAACTCCGAAGGGAGACAACCGAGGCAAAGACGTAAGCAGGAGGGCAACTGTGACCTTCAGAAATGTGCAAAGATGTGAACAGTTTGTAACAATGTAACAACGCTAATGCAATCAGTTATCTCCACATTTTCTGGAGAATAACATGCATTCTCGCTCAGGGCCTCTAGATGGAGTAGCAAGCACAATTCTGAGGGTTCCCCTCATAATGCTTTTATCAGCTGTTGGATATGGGGATATTCCCATATTAGGAATTCCTGTGGGAGATTTATACCATGAAATCCTGCAGCGCCCGCAAGGTCCCCCCTGCTCAAGAAAGCACATATACAGGCCCGTCTGAAGTTTGCCAATGAACATCTGAATTATTCAGAGAAGAACTGGGTGAAAGTGTTGTGGTCAGATGAGACCAAAATCAAGCTCTTTGGCATCAACTCAACTTGCCGTGTTTGGAGGAGGAGGAATGCTGCCTATGACCCCAAGAACACCATCCCCACCGTCAAACATGGAGGTGGAAACATTATGCTTTGGGGGTGTTTTTCTGCTAAGGGGACAGGACAACTTCACTGCATCAAAGGGACGATGGACGGGGCCATGTACCGTCAAATCTTGAGTGAGAACCTCCTTCCCTCAGCCAGGGCATTGAAAATGGGTCGTGGATGGGTATTCCAGCATGACAATGACCCAAAATACACAGCCAAGGCAACAAAGGAGTGGCTCAAGAAGAAGCACATTAAGGTCCTGGAGTGGCCTAGCCAGTCTCCAGACCTTAATCCCATAGAAAATCTGTGGAGGGAGCTGAAGGTTCGAGTTGCCAAACGTCAGCCTCAAAACCTTAATAACTTGGAGAAGATCTGCAAAGAGGAGTGGGACAAAATCCCTCCTGAGATGTGTGCAAACCTTGTGGCCAACTACAAGAAACGTCTGACCTCTGTGATTGCCAACAAGGGTTTTGCCACCAAGTACTAAGTCATGTTTTGCAGAGGGGTCAAATACTTTTTTCCCTCACTGTACATGCACAACATATTACCTATATGTCTACATCTCAATGATGGCTCAGTTGATAGAGCATGTCGCTTGTACCGCCAAGGTTGTGCGTTCGTTTCCCATGGAGGACCAGTGGAAGAAAAAAAAAGTGAAGTCGGAATTTTACATCTTAGCCAAATACATTTAAACTCAGTTTTTCACAATTCCTGACATTTAATCCTATAAAAAATTCCCTGTTTTAGGTCAGTTAAGATCACCACTTTATTTTAAGAATGTGACATTTCAGAATAATAGTAGAGTGATTTATTTCAGCTTTTATTTATTTCATCACATTCCCAGTTGGTCAGAAGTTTACATACACTCAATTAGTATTTGGTAGCATTGCCTTTAAATAGTTTAACTTGGGTCAAACGTTTCGGGTAGCCTTCCACAAGCTTCCCACAATAAGTTGGGTGAATTTTGGCCCATTCCTCCTGACGGAGCTGGTGTAACTGAGTCAGGTTTGTAGGCCTCCTTGCTCGCACACGCTTTTTCAGTTCTGTCCACATGTTCTGTAGGATTGAGGTCAGGGCTTTGCGATGGCCACTCCAATACCTTGACTTTGTTCTCCTTAAGCCATTTTGCCACAACATTTTGCCACAAATGGAAGTTTGTCCATTTGGAAGACTCATTTGCGACCAAGCTTTAACTTCCTGACTGATGTCTTGAGATATTGCTTCAAAATATCCACATCATTTTCCTTCCTCATGATGCCATCTATTTTGTGAAGTGCACCAGTCCCTCCTGCAGCAAAGCACCCCCACAGCATGATGCTGCCACCCCCGTGCTTCACGGTTGGGATGGTGTTTTTCAGCTTGCAAGCCACCCCATTTTTCCTCCAAACATAACGATGGTCATTATGGCCAAACAGTTCTATTTTTGTTTCATCAGACCAGAGGACATTTCTCTAAAAAGTATGATCTTTGTCCCCATGTGCAGTTGCAAACCGTAGTCTGGCTTTTTTATGGTGGTTTTGGAGCGGTGGCATCTTCCTTGCTGAGCGGCCTTTCAGGTTATGTCGATATAGGACTTGTTTTACTGTGGATATAGATACTTTTGTACCTGTTTCCTCCAGCATCTTCACAAGGTCCTTTGCTGTTGTTCTGGGATTGATTTGCACTTTTCGCACCAAAGTATGTTCATCTTTAGGAGACAGAACGCGTCTCTTTCCTGAGCAGTATGACGGCTGCGTGGTCCCATGGTGTTTATACTTGCGTACTATTGTTTGTACAGATGAACGTGGTACTTTCAGGCGTTTGGAAATTGCTCCCAAGGATGAACCAGACTTGTGGAGGTCTACAATTTTTTTCTGAGGTCTTGGCTGAATTTCTTTTGATTTTCCCATGATGTCAAGCAAAGAGGCACTGAGTTTTGAAGGTAGGCCTTGAAATACATCCACAGGTACACCTCCAGTTGACGCAAATGATGTCAATTAGCCTATCAGAAGCTTCTAAAGCCATTACATAATTTTCTGGAATTTTCCAAGCTGTTTAAAGGCACAGTCAACTTAGTGTATGTAAACTTCTGACCCACTGGAATTGTGATACAGTGAATTATAAGTGAAATAATCTGTCCGTAAACAATTGTTGGAAAAATGACTTGTGTCATGCACAAAGTAGATGTCCTAACCTACTTGCCAAAACTATAGTTTGTTAAGAAGAAATTTGTGGAGTGGTTGAAAAACAAGTTTTAATGACTCCAACCTAAGAGTATGTAAACTTCAGACTTCAACTTATATATATATATATATATATATATATATATATATATATATATATATATATATATATATATCCATCCATGCATGCATGCAGGCCAGTGCATGTTAGCGTGAGAGAAGTTTGAAGATCAAGAGACTGAATATGGTTAGCGACTTTTCTTACGTAGTTCTTACAGTTTTTGCTTCCTTCTTCCAGGCTAGCTCCAGTACCCCAGCCAGCACCCCAACACAATCCCCAGCAGCAACCCCATCCTCAGGCTCTACCCAGGGAGACCTGGACCTGTTCAGTGAGACTGGTGGTTGAGTTGGCATTAAGGGGGAGGACACCAGGGCCAAGAAACACCTCTCCAAGGACTCCATCCTGTCCCTGTATGGGAACACCAGTATGCCTCAGATGCCCCAGCACCAGCAGGCCCCGCCTGGTAAGGAGAAATACAGACAAGCGTACACATGCACATACTGTACACTCATGCAGGGCTCTACACTGACCTTTTTTACAAGGAGCACATGTGCGCCTAAGTTGAAAAATGTAGGAGCACACAAAGACATTTAGGAGCACAATGACAAATATGAGGTTAACAAGCCGTTTTCTTTATAGTAATGAATCTGTGCTCAGTGTATTCTCCATGGCACTCAGGGGCTTCGGTACAGTGAAGTAATCATTACAACAATTATCATCTGGGGGAATTTTTTTTTAAATCCAGGCGCACTTGTGCTCCTAAATTAATATTCCAGGTCGCACAGCAAAATATTTAGGCGCATATGCCAGTAAAATGGTCGCCCTGTCATGCATCATTTTGGGCATGTGCACGCAAACACAAGTGCATGCACACACACACACACTCACACACACACACCAACCAATAACACAGAGGTTGGAAATGGTCCCCAACTGGCTCTGGGCTATATAGTGTAAATACCAAACACTTCTAAAGTAGCAAGTCACCAACCAAGTTGTTCAGTCACTTTCCCACTCTCTCAGTATATCTGTGGCAAGCCGTCATAAAGGTTAACAGAACGTTTTATTTTGAAAGAAAGACAAACTGTGCAACCCTGTTCTCAGTATTTCTCCTCTCTTTTTCCGCTCCAGCTGGTATATACATGAACCCCGCCCAGATGCAGTTTCCAGTAGGCATCCCCCAGCAGCAGGTCCCCACTGGCTACCAGGCCTTTCCTGGCATGGGCACGGGCATGCCCCCCACCACCGTCATGGGTGCCATGATGGCTCAGAGCGGAGCCGCCATGATGGGACCCAACACAGGCATGATGGTTGGCATGACGATGCCCAACGGTTTCATGGGACAAGCGCCTGCGGCCGGGATGGTTGGCATGGCTCCGAGGATGATGGGGGTACCCCAGGGGGGATGCCCGGGGGTATGGTGCCCGCTCAGGGCATGCAGGGGATGTATGCCGTCCAGCCTGGGCAGCAGGGCCAGTGGAACATGGGACAGGTATGGTAGTTATTTTGTTGTCTCGTTCTTTGGCATATTGGGGTTTTTCCCCTAGGAGTAAGCTTTGCATTTGAAGTATAAGATGGTTTAATGAGAATACAAGATCAGTATCTTTGGGAGTTAACTTAATTAGGTAATGTTACCATATTGCCATAACTATCCAATTTTCTGAGATCGATATAGATGCATTGGGGTAAGGGGTTTGATTTTGTATTAGGCAATATTGTGTTTCCCTGACCCTGACACCTTTACCTTACTACTCGTCTTTCTCTTTCTTCCCCAGATGAACCAGCAGATGTCAGGGATGAGTCTGAACGGTGCCGGGGGGGGGGGGGCATGGCCTTCGGTCAGCCTGCCTCCACCATGGGAGGCTGGGCCGCTTCACCCTCCGGTCAGACACTCAGCACACAGCTCTGGAAGTGACCCACATGGAGGTCAAAGATCAGGGATTGGGGGTCAGGGCAGCGGAAGAGGGGGTCTCAACCAGGGGGTCCGAAATTCAACATCCAACCCCCCCCAGCAACCTTACTATGAACTGATGCCCGTTCTCCAACTGTTACTGACCAGTCTCCAACATCAAGCTTATTTATCTGTCTCTGTTCGCATACTGAAGAGAAGCATCCTTTCTTCAGGTAAGCACAGATCCATTGGTGATTGGACAAGTGAAAGCAAAGTGACGGTCTTATTACTCTGACTGGCCCAACCAAATCAGATCAGTGATTACTTCAAGGAAGGAAGCATTTCTGAAGTATTCAAACGGGGCACATCTCTCTCTCTCTTTGTCTCTTTCTGTCTATCTATCCCTCTGTCTTTCAGTCTCTCTTTTGTGAGTGAATTGGGCGTCATCATACATACACCATCATACGCAGGATGGCAGTCTGTGCCTGTTATGTGTTAGAAATCATAACTCTTTTAATTTTCCTTTTTGGATAAAAAAAAATTAGCCCTGTAACACAACAATGACATCATCGACAACATATCGAAAAAGCTGCAGGACCAGTTACACAAGCTTTTATTGTATCATTATTATAAAAAATTATTATAGAGAATTAAAGAATAGTATTTAAACTTTGGGAGAAGACATGGCTATCATTTCTGTGAATACTGCTCTCCTATGTACAGCTCTGTATAACCTTCTTTTAAAGTACCTGTGGTTCCCCTACAAAATAAAGTATGATAAACTGTGTCTGATGTGTGTTCTAGAGTCTAGACTTCTGGGTTCTAGATTTTGCCATTAACAACATTCAAAGTCAATTCTACCAGAACACCTAAGAAGGTAAAGAAGTTTGCATTTAAAACATGTCTACTCCATGTATCTCTTTTTTCCAGGGGTAGGCTACAGACATGCAAATGTCAGGGTGGTATCATTCTTTAACCATCCTTTGCAGAGCTGGCAAGTTATATACACCACATTTACAGTATTACATAAGAGGGAAAATAGTCACGGGGAGACAAGAGCTCCCTGTAAGTAGGCTAAATATTTGAAAGAATTCTGTTGATGGTGCAATATTGTAAAAAACATTTAAGAATAATTTTCTGAAAAATAACTGAATGAAGAAGAACTGAACTGGAGAGTTTGGTAGAAAAAACGAATTCCCAGTTGAGGAAAAGCGCGGTGTAATATTCATATGTGTCAGCATACTGAATTGTAATTGGATGCATTAAACTGTCATATCATACTGTGCTATGATTGGTTAAGACCACCCAGGTGGTGAGGTCATTCTAAAGATGATCATGGCCAGAGACACATGGACATGCCAGTTATAGCTAGTTAATAAAGAGCTACGTTTATAAATATCCTGTCGTCCTTCATTTTATTATTTTGTACAATGCATACAAAACAAGACATGGTGTCAGAGTAAAAGGACTAAAATATGGATTTTGCTGGAGTTCCTTCACCTCGAATGGATTGGGGGTCTACAAATCTACCCGATGCATGGCGTAAGTTCAAACAGCATGTGGAGCTGATGTTCACGGGTCCTCTGAAGGAAAGAGGAGAAGAGGAAAAGTGCAGCTACCTGCTCCTCTGGATCGGTGAAAAAAGGGAGAGACATTTACAACACATGGACACTTACCGAGGCTGAATCAAAGGTACTGAAAACATACTACGATCGTTTTGAAGCATATGTAGTGCCAAAGACCAATACAATTTTCGCTAGGTACAAATTCCATGAGAAAGTACAAGGCGCTAGCGAATCGTTTGAACAGTTTGTCACTGAGCTGCGTCTGCTTGTGAAAGACTGTGATTATGCAAACAAGGATGAGATGGTCAGGGACCGTATTGTATTTGGAATACACTCACCGCGAGTGAGAGAGAAACTTTTGAATGTTGGATCAGAGTTAACGCTGGACAAAGCTATCGACATAGCCAGATCTCACGAGCTAGCACAGGTTCAGATGAAAACCATTTCAGGCGGCAGCACGTGCGCATCACGTGAACAAGCAGTGCACGCAGTCAGGCAGACATCAAAGCACACCTCCAGTGCCCAGAGAGCATGTTTCAGAACGGAGACAGACAGAACTCCAAAACAGAGCGACACAGACTCCAAACGCCCCAAAACATGTGGATATTGTGGATACAAAGTGCATGGCGAACAGGGGAATTGCCCAGCTAAAGGCAAACAGTGTACTAAATGTGGAAAATGGAATCACTTTGCAAAAGTGTGCAGAGTTTACCGTGGAAAAACAGTACATACAGTGAGTGAAGATGAAATGTCAATCAAAGAGTCAAATGCTGATGAACTGTTTATTGATTCAGTGACACAGAAAAGTCAGATATCAGAGACAGAGCAAGCCTTTGCTGACATTGAGATAGGAAGACAAGGCACAGAGCTAAAATTCAAACTAGACAATGGTGCACAAGTAAACATTATTCCTCTGAGTAAGTACAGAAGCTTGACATCTGAGTGTGAGCTACAGCCCACCACGCGCAGACTGACTGGTTATGGTGGTAAACAGCTCCCAGTAAAAGGCACATGCACTCTCAAATGCAAATACAAGGAAAGGGACATGATGTTGGACTTTTACGTTGTTGACACTCGAGCACCTGCAGTGCTAGGTCTTAAAGCATGTTTAGACATGGACCTTATCAAGCTAGTTTTATCAGTGACAGCACCAGTAGAGATAGAGAATGTCATGGAGGAGTTTGCTGATGTTTTTACAGGAATAGGACTATTCCCAGGAGAATGTACCATTCACCTTGACCCAGACGCAACCCCTGTGGTCTACCCACCGAGAAAGATTCCACTTGCTCTCCGCGCCCGTCTGAAGAAAGAGTTGGAGAGCATGGAGCAATCTGACATCGTCACCAAGGTTACAGAACCGACGGATTGGGTCAACGCGTTAGTGGTGGTGGAGAAACCACGCACAGGCAAGCTCAGAGTATGTCTCGACCCAAGAGACTTGAACAAGGCTATCAAACACCCCCATTACCCCTTACCGACGCTAGATGGCATCACACACAAGCTAGCGGGCGCACGCTACTTCAGTGTCATGGACGCCAGATCAGGCTACTGGGCTATCAAGCTCACAGAAGAGTCATCTAAGCTCACAACGTTCAACAGACCGTTTGGACGCTACAGGTTCCGTCGCCTGCCTTTTGGGATTATCTCAGCCCAAGACGAGTTTCAGCGAAAGATCGACGAGGTGTACGAAGGCCTCGACGGAGTCGTGGCAATTGTGGATGACATCCTTGTCTATGGTCGAACCAAAGAGGAACACGACAGAAACCTCAACGCGATGCTGCAAAGGTCCCGCGAGAGAGGAGTCCGGCTCAACCCCGAGAAGAGCACAGTCGGCGCTACAGAGGTCAGCTACTTCGGACATCTTCTCACAGCGAATGGAATCAAGCCAGATCCGCAGAAGATCTCAGCCATAAAGGAAATGGAGCCACCAAAGAACCGCACAGAGCTGGAAACAGTGCTTGGCATGGTCAACTACTTAGCCAAGTTCGCACCCAGCCTCTCCAATGCTAATGCACCCCTGCGTCAGCTGCTAAAGCAGTCCAGTGAGTTCCTCTGGGACAACCAACACGACATCGCTTTCCAGAAAGTGAAAGACTTGATCACGAGAGAACCAGGACCAATCCTTGCCTACTACGACCCCAACAAAGAGCTCAGACTCCAGGTGGACGCGTCAAAGTATGGACTAGGGGCAGTGCTACTGCAAGAAGGAAACCAAGCGAAACTCTAAGACTGTGAAATCAACTACGCTCAAATCGAAAAGGAGCTGTCGCCATTCTGTTTGGATGTAGCGTTTCCATAGATGTCTATGGAGACAAGTCATTGTGGAATCAGACCACAAGCCCCTCGAGTCAATCATGAGGAAACCGTTAGCCGCAGCCCCGCCAAGGCTACAGAGAATGATCCTTCAACTACAAAAAAACGACTTCACAATCACTCACCGTCCAGGCAAAGACATCCCTGTCGCAGACACACTCTCCAGGAAGTTTCTTACCTACAAGGACAGCAGCCTCAGTGAAGGCATGGACATGCAGGTGCACACTGTGTACAGCAACTTACCAGTTAGTGACACAAAACTGAAGGAGATCCGAGCAGAAACAGAAAAAGACACACAACTCACACAGCTGAGGAAAGTCATACAGTCAGGATGGCCTGAGGAGAGGAGAAAATGCCCTTAGAGCGTCTCAGAGTTCTGGAACCATCGTGACGAACTATCACAGATCAACGGAATCATTTTCAAAGGAGAGAAAATCATCATTCCTACCAGTCTCAGAGAAGAGATTTTGACAAAGATCCATGCTGGACACATGGGCATGGAAAAGTGCAAACAGAGAGCACGGGACATTTTGTTTTGGCCCGGAATGTGCAAACAAATAGAGGACATGGTTGGTAAATGCCCCACCTGTCTTGAACGACGCCCCTCGAACACCAAAGAGCCAATGTTACCTCACCGTATCCCAGACCGACCCTGGCAGGTCGTGGCAACCGATCTGTTCACGTGGAACAACGAGGACTACATTATAACAGTGGACTACTACAGCAGATACTTCGAACTCGACAAGCTTCATAGCACCACATCTGCAGCTGTGATACACAAGCTGAAAGCAGCTTTTGCCAGGCATGGCATTGTAGAGACTTTAATATCTGACAATGGGCCCTGTTACAAATCAAATGAGTTTGAATCCTTCACAAAAGCATGGGAGTTCACACACGTCACCACAAGCCCACATTACCCTCAAAGTAATGGCCTTGCTGAAAAATCTGTGCAGATCGCTAAATCACTCATGGACAAAGCAAAAGCAGACAAGAGAGACCCCTACCTCAGTCTCCTTGAATACCGCAACACTTCAGTTGACAACTTCAAATCACCAGCCCAGCTGTTGATGAGCCGCAGACTTCGCTCAATCCTTCCCAGCACCAACCAGCAGCTGCAACCTGAGGTCGTCAGCTACAAGGAAGTGCATGCAAAACGTGCACAGAGACAACAACGATACTACGACAGGTCAGCCAGACCACTGCCACCACTGAACGACGGAGAGTCAGTTAGAATCCAGGAGCATGGCTACTGGAAGCCAGCAGTCGTCATCCAACCAGCTGACACTGAACGTTCATATCTCGTTCGCACCGCAGAAGGAGCGGTGTACCGCCGCAATCGTCGTCACCTACTGAACACAAAAGAACAACACACTGACGAGATGAACTGTTCCCCTGAAAGAGAACGGGGTGGACTAAACACAGACACAACACAACATACACCATACTTACCTGCAACACCACAAGAACTGTTGACTGACACAGAAGCATGCTCAGCTTCATATCACACAAGGTCAGGAAGAGAGGTCAAGCCTAGAGCTGTCCTAGACCTGTGAAATGTCAAAGGGTGTAGGCGGATCGCTGCCCTAAAAGAGTTCCAGACTGTAAACTTGTTATTGAAAGTTAACTTGAAATGCTTTGGTATGGTATTTGTTTGATATGTTGAGATGTCATTGCTACAGTGAAAAGCTGAGTTGCTGAGAAATATTTGTTCTAAAAGTAACAGTATGCTGAATCATTGTTTGTCTGTTATGTTGATGCAGTTGGTGCAGTTTAAATGGTTACTTACCTCGAGTTCAAACTGCAGAGCATATATTCAAAAGAAACGCTTTATTGTTCTACATATTTTTTTCTTTTTTTTTAAAGAAGGGGGATGTAATATTCATATGTGTCAGCATACTGAATTGTAATTGGATGCATTATACTGTCATATCATACTGTGCTATGATTGGTTAAGACCACCCAGGTGGTGAGGTCATTCTAAAGATGATCATGGCCAGAGACACATGGACATGCCAGTTATAGCTAGTTAATAAAGAGCTACGTTTATAAATATCCTGTCGTCCTGCATTTTATTATTTTGTACAAAGCATACAAAACAAGACACACGGGACATGATTTTAGCATGGTCCCTTTTGAGTGCATAAACAGTGAGGGTGTTGACCCTAGTTTACTCGATATTCTACAATCAATTACAATATTCAGAGGACGACATATTCTTAACATGTTGGTATTGGCCAGCGTGTGACTCTCATGTGCTACACCTTCGGTTGTTGATGATCCACTTGAGGAGGAGAATACAGCGAAGGTGCCCGATTAAGAGCTCCGGGCCCGTCTATCCGACTGACGCTTCTCCCTCCCTGTACCATCGACGCTCCCTCCGCTGCTACTACCTTTCTGAACTGCCTCAACACCGTCAGCTGTGGAAACCATCCCCCAAGTCAAAACCAGCCAATGTCAGAATCCTACATTAGTTTTGTTTTTAAAGCGTATTTGAAATTCTCTTTAATGAAAAGTGCTATATAAAATAAATGTAGTATTATTAAACAGAGATAGAATTCCTGGTCACACTTTATTTGGATAGTCCCGTATAAATAATCTACAGATGGGGATACTTTCAACAAACGATCTGTTGATAAGCAACTGTTTGCCAAGGTTAGGGTTAGTTTAGAATAAGGGTAAGGGTTACGTTTAGGGCTAATGTTAAGGGTTAAGGCTTAGGGTTAGTGGATAGTTAGTTGAAATGCTGACAGTTATTGAACATCTACAAACCATCCACTTGGGACTATCCAAATAAAGTGTAACCGAATTCCATTCGAAACCCTGCGTAATGGCATTCTGAACATAAATAATTCCATCTCTATGCGACAGAGAGGGTCACAATGCCGACGCTTCGTATGGAGCTCCAGAACCAGAGAGTTATGTTCAGAACTCTCAAGAAATCTTCAGTTCTTGATCGACAAACGAGAGATACAGCATTATGGCAAGCTTTTCATTCATCCTCCCTGAAGACGGACATTATTCTATTAAGGACAACGCAGTTAACTCAGGTAAGAATAATTTAATTATTTCAGTCTTAAAACTAAAATATTAATTGATTTAATTCTTAGTAGAAAGGAAATATCTTCAAACTTAGAATAAGATGACTGTAAAGGCTTATGTTGTTAGTTACCAAGCAATGTAACCATGCAAAATGAATATTTACAGCTGTAAATGGTTTTACTTAGGCCAAGTAAAATATGCAATGTCTCAATTATCTCTCCTTCCTCCCAAAGTGCGCACTTGTTCACTTCACTGAATTGAAAAGAAATGACTGGTATAAGAAATATGGTTGAAACTCCCACTAGCCTATGCCTCCACCAATCCAACGGTTTAAGATGTCTGGGAAGTAGAGAAGGAGTGCACACTTTAAGGAAATAGGAGATATTATTGGAACACACATTATTTGCCATGAGTGAAAAGGAAAATATCCCTCCCTTTCTTATAATGCTAAAAATCTGTTTTGTTGATCCTGTGCTGTCATGGCGTTTCTTTCAGGGTGGATTTCAATGGTGACCCAACTCAACACCCTTGAAGGTCCAGAGTCAGAGAGTCAGAACATCCGTCAGAGCTTTGCAGAGATACTTGGCGACAAGTACCACTACGCGAATGCCATCGACAGCTCTCTGCTCTGGACTGTTGGGTACACCCCCTACATTCCCCCAGTTCTGAAAGGAAGAAGCTTCCCCTCTGTCGAGAGCTTCTTCCTGGATGAGTGGGAGCCACTGACACTCCACCAGACTCCTCAGGTTATGTCCACCAGTGTTTCCATCGAGGAAGACAACCTGAACCAGTCGTCTGCAGGCCTAGTATCTCAGGTTCTGTCCACCAGTGTTGCCATTATGGAGAATGACCTGATCCAGTCTGCTGCAGGCCTAGTGTCTCAGGTTCTGTCCACCAGTGTTTCCATTGTGGAGAATGACCAGATCCAGTCTGCTGCAGGCCTAGTATCTCAGGTTCTGTCCACCAGTGTTTCGATTGTGGAGAATGACCTGATCCAGTCTGCTGCAGGCCTAGTGTCTCAGGTTCTGTCCACCAGTGTTTCCATTGTGGAGAATGACCTGATCCAGTCTGCTGCAGGCCTAGTGTCTCAGGTTCTGTCCACCAGTGTTTCCATTGCGGAGAATGACCTGATCAAGTCTGCTGCAGGCCTAGTGTCTCAGGTTCTGTCCACCAGTGTTTCCATTGTGGAGAATGACCTGATCCAGTCTGCTGCAGTCCTAGTATCTCAGGTTCTGTCTACCAGTGTTTCCATTGTGGAGAATGACCGGTTCCAGTCTGCTACAAATCTAGTGTCTCAGGATGAGGACTCCACCCTGAGAGCCTCCAACCAACCTGAGGTCCATGTGGCTGATGTGTCAACCAAGGGAAGTAGACTTACCATCACTATTTCTATGGGTTCAACCAAGAGTAGCCATGTTGCTTTACGTGAAGTTGATGCTAGTGCTACCAGCCTGGAGCAGTCTGCTGAGAAAATGTCTACCTCTACTACTGATGTCAACGACATCTCATCAACTGCTGCTGCCAAGAAGAAGAAGAGGTGTGGATTATTCTCATCTCTCTGGAGAGCTCTCAGGGGGAAGAACAAGAAGCCTGTAAGTAATAACTCATACTGTAATTCTCTTTTGTACTTAACATAATCATTTATCAACTATTTTGATGCTAATATCCAGTGATAATGGCTGTCTGTAAAATAGGTTTTCTATATTTTATACCTTTCGTTTTTCAGGCTAAAGTGGCTTCCAAGAAAGAGGATGAAATCAACAAGGATGAGAGCCGCCTCACCTGCGACCACAACACTATACAGGGAGATCACTGATGCAGGCACCAACAATGGTGTTTCTATTTTCTCTCACACTTTTTCTTCATCCCCAATCCCCTTCCCACACCCCACCCATTTTATCTTCAATAAACCTGTTGTCGTTGCATTTGATTGTGTTTTGTCTTTGATTGGTATCACTGTCATTGATAAGGGCAGGGGTTTAGTAGTTCAACTACATGTCAATCAATCGCTGGTTAACTTTCAAACTCCGAAGGGAGACAACCGAGGCAAAGACGTAAGCAGGAGGGCAACTGTGACCTTCAGAAATGTGCAAAGATGTGAACAGTTTGTAACAATGTAACAACGCTAATGCAATCAGTTATCTCCACATTTTCTGGAGAATAACATGCATTCTCGCTCAGGGCCTCTAGATGGAGTAGCAAGCACAATTCTGAGGGTTCCCCTCATAATGCTTTTATCAGCTGTTGGATATGGGGATATTCCCATATTAGGAATTCCTGTGGGAGATTTATACCATGAAATCCTGCAGCGCCCGCAAGGTCCCCCTGCTCAAGAAAGCACATATACAGGCCCGTCTGAAGTTTGCCAATGAACATCTGAATTATTCAGAGAAGAACTGGGTGAAAGTGTTGTGGTCAGATGAAGCTAAATCAAGTCAGATGAACCAAAATCAAGCTCTTTGGCATCAACTCAACTTGCCGTGTTTGGAGGAGGAGGAATGCTGCCTATGACCCCAAGAACACCATCCCCACCGTCAAACATGGAGGTGGAAACATTATGCTTTGGGGGTGTTTTTCTGCTAAGGGGACAGGACAACTTCACTGCATCAAAGGGACGATGGACGGGGCCATGTACCGTCAAATCTTGAGTGAGAACCTCCTTCCCTCAGCCAGGGCATTGAAAATGGGTCGTGGATGGGTATTCCAGCATGACAATGACCCAAAATACACAGCCAAGGCAACAAAGGAGTGGCTCAAGAAGAAGCACATTAAGGTCCTGGAGTGGCCTAGCCAGTCTCCAGACCTTAATCCCATAGAAAATCTGTGGAGGGAGCTGAAGGTTCGAGTTGCCAAACGTCAGCCTCAAAACCTTAATAACTTGGAGAAGATCTGCAAAGAGGAGTGGGACAAAATCCCTCCTGAGATGTGTACAAACCTTGTGGCCAACTACAAGAAACGTCTGACCTCTGTGATTGCCAACAAGGGTTTTGCCACCAAGTACTAAGTCATGTTTTGCAGAGGGGTCAAATACTTTTTTCCCTCACTGTACATGCACAACATATTACCTATATGTCTACATCTCAATGATGGCTCAGTTGATAGAGCATGTCGCTTGTACCGCCAAGGTTGTGCGTTCGTTTCCCATGGAGGACCAGTGGAAGAAAAAAAAATATATACAGTTGAAGTCGGAATTTTACATCTTAGCCAAATACATTTAAACTCAGTTTTTCACAATTCCTGACATTTAATCCTATAAAAAATTCCCTGTTTTAGGTCAGTTAAGATCACCACTTTATTTTAAGAATGTGACATTTCAGAATAATAGTAGAGTGATTTATTTCAGCTTTTATTTATTTCATCACATTCCCAGTTGGTCAGAAGTTTACATACACTCAATTAGTATTTGGTAGCATTGCCTTTAAATAGTTTAACTTGGGTCAAACGTTTCGGGTAGCCTTCCACAAGCTTCCCACAATAAGTTGGGTGAATTTTGGCCCATTCCTCCTGACGGAGCTGGTGTAACTGAGTCAGGTTTGTAGGCCTCCTTGCTCGCACACGCTTTTTCAGTTCTGTCCACATGTTCTGTAGGATTGAGGTCAGGGCTTTGCGATGGCCACTCCAATACCTTGACTTTGTTCTCCTTAAGCCATTTTGCCACAACATTTTGCCACAAATGGAAGTTTGTCCATTTGGAAGACTCATTTGCGACCAAGCTTTAACTTCCTGACTGATGTCTTGAGATATTGCTTCAAAATATCCACATCATTTTCCTTCCTCATGATGCCATCTATTTTGTGAAGTGCACCAGTCCCTCCTGCAGCAAAGCACCCCCACAGCATGATGCTGCCACCCCCGTGCTTCACGGTTGGGATGGTGTTTTTCAGCTTGCAAGCCACCCCATTTTTCCTCCAAACATAACGATGGTCATTATGGCCAAACAGTTCTATTTTTGTTTCATCAGACCAGAGGACATTTCTCTAAAAAGTATGATCTTTGTCCCCATGTGCAGTTGCAAACCGTAGTCTGGCTTTTTTATGGTGGTTTTGGAGCGGTGGCATCTTCCTTGCTGAGCGGCCTTTCAGGTTATGTCGATATAGGACTTGTTTTACTGTGGATATAGATACTTTTGTACCTGTTTCCTCCAGCATCTTCACAAGGTCCTTTGCTGTTGTTCTGGGATTGATTTGCACTTTTCGCACCAAAGTATGTTCATCTTTAGGAGACAGAACGCGTCTCTTTCCTGAGCAGTATGACGGCTGCGTGGTCCCATGGTGTTTATACTTGCGTACTATTGTTTGTACAGATGAACGTGGTACTTTCAGGCGTTTGGAAATTGCTCCCAAGGATGAACCAGACTTGTGGAGGTCTACAATTTTTTTCTGAGGTCTTGGCTGAATTTCTTTTGATTTTCCCATGATGTCAAGCAAAGAGGCACTGAGTTTGAAGGTAGGCCTTGAAATACATTGTCACGATCGTCTGAAGAAGCGGACCAATACGCAGCGCGTGGAGTGAACATGATGACTTTATTTTATAAAGCAACCACGAAAAACAACAAATGACGATAGTGAAGTCCTCTGTAACACTGACAGAAACATGGAACAAAACCCCACAACCCCAAGGTGAAAACACACAGTATAAATATGGCTCCCAATCAGAGATAACGAGCCGACAGCTGACACTCGTTACCTCCGATTGGGAGTCATCGACCAAACATAGAAAACAACAACCTAGACACCCAACATAGAAATACACCCTAAATGAAAATAACAACCCTGGCTCAACAATCAGAGTCCCTGGAGCCAGAGTGTCACAGTACCCCCCTAAAGGTGCGAACTCCGGGCGCACCAGCATACAGTCTAGGGGAGGGTCTGGGTGGGCGTCTGTCCATGGTGGCGGCTCTGGCCCAGGTCGTGGTCCCCACCCCACCTTAGTCACTATCCGCTTCCGTAGCCCCCCTCCACATGACCACCCCCAACTAAACCCCACTGGATTAAGGGGCGGCACCGGACTAAGGGGCAGCACCGGACTAAGGGGCAGCACCGGACTAAGGGACAGTACCTGACTCACGGGGCAGCACCGGCCTGAGGGGCAGCACCGGACTGAATGGCGGATCCTGGCTGGCTGGCTCTGGCGGATCCTGGCTGGACGGCTCTGGCGGATCCTGGCTGGCGGAAGGCTCTGGCTGATCCTGTCTGGCGGAAGGCTCTGGCTGATCCTGTCTGGCGGAAGGCTCTGGCTGATCCTGTCTGGCGGAAGGCTCTGGCTGATCCTGTCTGGCGGAAGGCTCTGGCTGATCCTGTCTGGCGGAAGGCTCTGGCTGATCCTGTCTGGCGGAAGGCTCTGGCTGATCCTGTCTGGCGGAAGGCTCTGGCTGATCCTGTCTGGCGGAAGGCTCTGGCTGATCCTGTCTGGCGGAGAGCTCTGCGGCTCCGGTCTGGCGGACGGCTCTGAAGGCTCATGGCAGACGGGCGGCTTTGCAGGCTCAGTACAGACGGGCAGTTCAGACGGCGTTGGGCAGACGGACAGTTCAGACGGCATTGGGCAGACGGGCAGTTCAGGCGCCGTTGGGCAGACGGGCAGTTCAGACGGCGTTGGGCAGACGGACCGTTCAGGCGCCGTTGGGCAGACGGGCAGTTCAGACGGCGTTGGGCAGACGGACAGTTCAGGCCCCGTTGGGCAGACGGCAGACTCTGGCCGTCTGAGGCGCACCGTAGGCCTGGTGCGTGGTGCCGGAACTGGAGGTACCGGGCTGAGGACACGCATCTCAGGGCTAGTGCGGGGAGAAGCAACAGGGCATGCTTGGCCCTGGGGACGCACCGTAGGCCTGATGCGTGGTGCCGGAACTGGAGGTACCGGGCTGAGGACACGCATCTCAGGGCTAGTGCGGGGAGAAGCAACAGGGCATGCTTGGCCCTGGGGACGCACCGTAGGCCTGATGCGTGGTGCCGGAACTGGAGGTACCGGGCTGAGGACACGCATCTCAGGGCTAGTGCGGGAAGCAGCAACAGGGCATGCTTGGCCCTGGGGACGCACATAAGGCCTAGTGCGGAGAGCAGCAACAGGGCATGCTGGACCCTGGGGGACGCACATAAGGCCTAGTGCGGAGAGCAGGAACAGGCCGGGCTGGGCTGGCGACGCGCACCGTATCTCTGGTGCGAGAGGCCGGAACAGGCCGGGCCGGGCTGGCGGCGCACCGTATCCCTGGTGCGTGGAGTAGGAACAGGCCGGGCTGGGCTGGCGACGCGCACCGTATCCCTGGTGCGTGGAGTAGGAACAGGCCGGGCTGAGCTGGCGACGCGCACCGTATCCCTGGTGCGAGTGGCCGGAACAGGCCGGGCCGGGCTGGCGGCGCACCCTATCCCTGGTGCGTGGAGCAGGAACAGGCCGGGCTGGGCTGGCGACGCGCACCGCATCCCTGGTGCGAGTGGCCGGAACAGGCCGGGCCGGGCTGGCGTAGCACACCGTGGACCTGGTGCTTGGAGTAGGAACAGGCCGGTCCGTGCACGGGAACACACACCACTGGCCTCAACCGAGGATCAGGAACGGGCCGGACCGGACTGGCAACACACATCAGTCTTTCACGCCGTGCCACACACACTTCCCTCCCTCTACTCGCCAATGGCTCCCGTACTCCGTTAGCCTTCTCTCCTTTTCTCCCTGTGGCAGCCTCCTGCTGCCCAGCCGCCCAAGCCATGTGCCCCCCCCAAAAAAATTTTTGGGGTTGCCTCCCGTCCTTCCGACGATGGCCCTGCCGATGCCGTTGCTCCTCTCGCCGTCGCCTCTCCACCGTCTCGTTCCATGGTCGGCGATCCATACCATCCAGGATCTCCTCCCAAGTCCAGGACCCTTTACCGTCCAACAGTTCCTCCCATGTCCAGACCCTTTGCTCCTGGACGCGCTGCTTGGTCCTTTTATGGTGGGTTTTTCTGTCACGATCGTCTGAAGAAGCGGACCAATACGCAGCGCGTGGAGTGAACATGATGACTTTATTTTATAAAGCAACCACGAAAAACAACAAATGACGATAGTGAAGTCCTCTGTAACACTGACAGAAACATGGAACAAAACCCCACAACCCCAAGGTGAAAACACACAGTATAAATATGGCTCCCAATCAGAGATAACGAGCCGACAGCTGACACTCGTTACCTCCGATTGGGAGTCATCGACCAAACATAGAAAACAACAACCTAGACACCCAACATAGAAATACACCCTAAATGAAAATAACAACCCTGGCTCAACAATCAGAGTCCCTGGAGCCAGAGTGTCACATACATCCACAGGTACACCTCCAGTTGACGCAAATGATGTCAATTAGCCTATCAGAAGCTTCTAAAGCCATTACATAATTTTCTGGAATTTTCCAAGCTGTTTAAAGGCACAGTCAACTTAGTGTATGTAAACTTCTGACCCACTGGAATTGTGATACAGTGAATTATAAGTGAAATAATCTGTCCGTAAACAATTGTTGGAAAAATGACTTGTGTCATGCACAAAGTAGATGTCCTAACCTACTTGCCAAAACTATAGTTTGTTAAGAAGAAATTTGTGGAGTGGTTGAAAAACAAGTTTTAATGACTCCAACCTAAGAGTATGTAAACTTCAGACTTCAACTATATATATATATATATATATATATATATATATATATATATATATATATATATCCATCCATGCATGCATGCAGGCCAGTGCATGTTAGCGTGAGAGAAGTTTGAAGATCAAGAGACTGAATATGGTTAGCGACTTTTCTTACGTAGTTCTTACAGTTTTTGCTTCCTTCTTCCAGGCTAGCTCCAGTACCCCAGCCAGCACCCCAACACAATCCCCAGCAGCAACCCCATCCTCAGGCTCTACCCAGGGAGACCTGGACCTGTTCAGTGAGACTGGTGGTTGAGTTGGCATTAAGGGGGAGGACACCAGGGCCAAGAAACACCTCTCCAAGGACTCCATCCTGTCCCTGTATGGGAACACCAGTATGCCTCAGATGCCCCAGCACCAGCAGGCCCCGCCTGGTAAGGAGAAATACAGACAAGCGTACACATGCACATACTGTACACTCATGCAGGGCTCTACACTGACCTTTTTTACAAGGAGCACATGTGCGCCTAAGTTGAAAAAATGTAGGAGCACACAAAGACATTTAGGAGCACAATGACAAATATGAGGTTAACAAGCCGTTTTCTTTATAGTAATGAATCTGTGCTCAGTGTATTCTCCATGGCACTCAGGGGCTTCGGTACAGTGAAGTAATCATTACAACAATTATCATCTGGGGGAATTTTTTTTAAATCCAGGCGCACTTGTGCTCCTAAATTAATATTCCAGGTCGCACAGCAAAATATTTAGGCGCATATGCCAGTAAAATGGTCGCCCTGTCATGCATCATTTTGGGCATGTGCACGCAAACACAAGTGCATGCACACACACACACACTCACACACACACACCAACCAATAACACAGAGGTTGGAAATGGTCCCCAACTGGCTCTGGGCTATATAGTGTAAATACCAAACACTTCTAAAGTAGCAAGTCACCAACCAAGTTGTTCAGTCACTTTCCCACTCTCTCAGTATATCTGTGGCAAGCCGTCATAAAGGTTAACAGAACGTTTTATTTTGAAAGAAAGACAAACTGTGCAACCCTGTTCTCAGTATTTCTCCTCTCTTTTTCCGCTCCAGCTGGTATATACATGAACCCCGCCCAGATGCAGTTTCCAGTAGGCATCCCCCAGCAGCAGGTCCCCACTGGCTACCAGGCCTTTCCTGGCATGGGCACGGGCATGCCCCCCACCACCGTCATGGGTGCCATGATGGCTCAGAGCGGAGCCGCCATGATGGGACCCAACACAGGCATGATGGTTGGCATGACGATGCCCAACGGTTTCATGGGACAAGCGCCTGCGGCCGGGATGGTTGGCATGGCTCCGAGGATGATGGGGGTACCCCAGGGGGGATGCCCGGGGGTATGGTGCCCGCTCAGGGCATGCAGGGGATGTATGCCGTCCAGCCTGGGCAGCAGGGCCAGTGGAACATGGGACAGGTATGGTAGTTATTTTGTTGTCTCGTTCTTTGGCATATTGGGGTTTTTCCCCTAGGAGTAAGCTTTGCATTTGAAGTATAAGATGGTTTAATGAGAATACAAGATCAGTATCTTTGGGAGTTAACTTAATTAGATAATGTTACCATATTGCCATAACTATCCAATTTTCTGAGATCGATATAGATGCATTGGGGTAAGGGGTTTGATTTTGTATTAGGCAATATTGTGTTTCCCTGACCCTGACACCTTTACCTTACTACTCGTCTTTCTCTTTCTTCCCCAGATGAACCAGCAGATGTCAGGGATGAGTCTGAACGGTGCCGGGGGGGGGGGGGCATGGCCTTCGGTCAGCCTGCCTCCACCATGGGAGGCTGGGCCGCTTCACCCTCCGGTCAGACACTCAGCACACAGCTCTGGAAGTGACCCACATGGAGGTCAAAGATCAGGGATTGGGGGTCAGGGCAGCGGAAGAGGGGGTCTCAACCAGGGGGTCCGAAATTCAACATCCAACCCCCCCCAGCAACCTTACTATGAACTGATGCCCGTTCTCCAACTGTTACTGACCAGTCTCCAACATCAAGCTTATTTATCTGTCTCTGTTCGCATACTGAAGAGAAGCATCCTTTCTTCAGGTAAGCACAGATCCATTGGTGATTGGACAAGTGAAAGCAAAGTGACGGTCTTATTACTCTGACTGGCCCAACCAAATCAGATCAGTGATTACTTCAAGGAAGGAAGCATTTCTGAAGTATTCAAACGGGGCACATCTCTCTCTCTCTTTGTCTCTTTCTGTCTATCTATCCCTCTGTCTTTCAGTCTCTCTTTTGTGAGTGAATTGGGCGTCATCATACATACACCATCATACGCAGGATGGCAGTCTGTGCCTGTTATGTGTTAGAAATCATAACTCTTTTAATTTTCCTTTTTGGATAAAAAAAAATTAGCCCTGTAACACAACAATGACATCATCGACAACATATCGAAAAAGCTGCAGGACCAGTTACACAAGCTTTTATTGTATCATTATTATAAAAAATTATTATAGAGAATTAAAGAATAGTATTTAAACTTTGGGAGAAGACATGGCTATCATTTCTGTGAATACTGCTCTCCTATGTACAGCTCTGTATAACCTTCTTTTAAAGTACCTGTGGTTCCCCTACAAAATAAAGTATGATAAACTGTGTCTGATGTGTGTTCTAGAGTCTAGACTTCTGGGTTCTAGATTTTGCCATTAACAACATTCAAAGTCAATTCTACCAGAACACCTAAGAAGGTAAAGAAGTTTGCATTTAAAACATGTCTACTCTATGTATCTCTTTTTTCCAGGGGTAGGCTACAGACATGCAAATGTCAGGGTGGTATCATTCTTTAACCATCCTTTGCAGAGCTGGCAAGTTATATACACCACATTTACAGTATTACATAAGAGGGAAAATAGTCACGGGGAGACAAGAGCTCCCTGTAAGTAGGCTAAATATTTGAAAGAATTATGTTGATGGTGCAATATGGTAAAAAACATTTAAGAATAATTTTCTGAAAAATAACTGAATGAAGAAGAACTGAACTGGAGAGTTTGGTAGAAAAAACAAATTCCCAGTTGAGGAAAAGCGCGGTGTAATATTCATATGTGTCAGCATACTGAATTGTAATTGGATGCATTAAACTGTCATATCATACTGTGCTATGATTGGTTAAGACCACCCAGGTGGTGAGGTCATTCTAAAGATGATCATGGCCAGAGACACATGGACATGCCAGTTATAGCTAGTTAATAAAGAGCTACGTTTATAAATATCCTGTCGTCCTTCATTTTATTATTTTGTACAATGCATACAAAACAAGACATGGTGTCAGAGTAAAAGGACTAAAATATGGATTTTGCTGGAGTTCCTTCACCTCGAATGGATTGGGGGTCTACAAATCTACCCGATGCATGGCGTAAGTTCAAACAGCATGTGGAGCTGATGTTCACGGGTCCTCTGAAGGAAAGAGGAGAAGAGGAAAAGTGCAGCTACCTGCTCCTCTGGATCGGTGAAAAAGGGAGAGACATTTACAACACATGGACACTTACCGAGGCTGAATCAAAGGTACTGAAAACATACTACGATCGTTTTGAAGCATATGTAGTGCCAAAGACCAATACAATTTTCGCTAGGTACAAATTCCATGAGAAAGTACAAGGCGCTAGCGAATCGTTTGAACAGTTTGTCACTGAGCTGCGTCTGCTTGTGAAAGACTGTGATTATGCAAACAAGGATGAGATGGTCAGGGACCGTATTGTATTTGGAATACACTCACCGCGAGTGAGAGAGAAACTTTTGAATGTTGGATCAGAGTTAACGCTGGACAAAGCTATCGACATAGCCAGATCTCACGAGCTAGCACAGGTTCAGATGAAAACCATTTCAGGCGGCAGCACGTGCGCATCACGTGAACAAGCAGTGCACGCAGTCAGGCAGACATCAAAGCACACCTCCAGTGCCCAGAGAGCATGTTTCAGAACGGAGACAGACAGAACTCCAAAACAGAGCGACACAGACTCCAAACGCCCCAAAACATGTGGATATTGTGGATACAAAGTGCATGGCGAACAGGGGAATTGCCCAGCTAAAGGCAAACAGTGTACTAAATGTGGAAAATGGAATCACTTTGCAAAAGTGTGCAGAGTTTACCGTGGAAAAACAGTACATACAGTGAGTGAAGATGAAATGTCAATCAAAGAGTCAAATGCTGATGAACTGTTTATTGATTCAGTGACACAGAAAAGTCAGATATCAGAGACAGAGCAAGCCTTTGCTGACATTGAGATAGGAAGACAAGGCACAGAGCTAAAATTCAAACTAGACACTGGTGCACAAGTAAACATTATTCCTCTGAGTAAGTACAGAAGCTTGACATCTGAGTGTGAGCTACAGCCCACCACGCGCAGACTGACTGGTTATGGTGGTAAACAGCTCCCAGTAAAAGGCACATGCACTCTCAAATGCAAATACAAGGAAAGGGACATGATGTTGGACTTTTACGTTGTTGACACTCGAGCACCTGCAGTGCTAGGTCTTAAAGCATGTTTAGACATGGACCTTATCAAGCTAGTTTTATCAGTGACAGCACCAGTAGAGATAGAGAATGTCATGGAGGAGTTTGCTGATGTTTTTACAGGAATAGGACTATTCCCAGGAGAATGTACCATTCACCTTAACCCAGACGCAACCCCTGTGGTCTACCCACCGAGAAAGATTCCACTTGCTCTCCGCGCCCGTCTGAAGAAAGAGTTGGAGAGCATGGAGCAATCTGACATCGTCACCAAGGTTACAGAACCGACGGATTGGGTCAACGCGTTAGTGGTGGTGGAGAAACCACGCACAGGCAAGCTCAGAGTATGTCTCGACCCAAGAGACTTGAACAAGGCTATCAAACACCCCCATTACCCCTTACCGACGCTAGATGGCATCACACACAAGCTAGCGGGCGCACGCTACTTCAGTGTCATGGACGCCAGATCAGGCTACTGGGCTATCAAGCTCACAGAAGAGTAATCTAAGCTCACAACGTTCAACACACCGTTTGGACGCTACAGGTTCCGTCGCCTGCCTTTTGGGATTATCTCAGCCCAAGACGAGTTTCAGCGAAAGATCGACGAGGTGTACGAAGGCCTCGACGGAGTCGTGGCAATTGTGGATGACATCCTTGTCTATGGTCGAACCAAAGAGGAACACGACAGAAACCTCAACGCGATGCTGCAAAGGTCCCGCGAGAGAGGAGTCCGGCTCAACCCCGAGAAGAGCACAGTCGGCGCTACAGAGGTCAGCTACTTCGGACATCTTCTCACAGCGAATGGAATCAAGCCAGATCCGCAGAAGATCTCAGCCATAAAGGAAATGGAGCCACCAAAGAACCGCACAGAGCTGGAAACAGTGCTTGGCATGGTCAACTACTTAGCCAAGTTCGCACCCAGCCTCTCCAATGCTAATGCACCCCTGCGTCAGCTGCTAAAGCAGTCCAGTGAGTTCCTCTGGGACAACCAACACGACATCGCTTTCCAGAAAGTGAAAGACTTGATCACGAGAGAACCAGGACCAATCCTTGCCTACTACGACCCCAACAAAGAGCTCAGACTCCAGGTGGACGCGTCAAAGTATGGACTAGGGGCAGTGCTACTGCAAGAAGGAAAACCGTTAGCCGCAGCCCCGCCAAGGCTACAGAGAATGATCCTTCAACTACAAAAAAACGACTTCACAATCACTCACCGTCCAGGCAAAGATATCCCTGTCGCAGACACACTCTCCAGGAAGTTTCTTACCTACAAGGACAGCAGCCTCAGTGAAGGCATGGACATGCAGGTGCACACTGTGTACAGCAACTTACCAGTTAGTGACACAAAACTGAAGGAGATCCGAGCAGAAACAGAAAAAGACACACAACTCACACAGCTGAGGAAAGTCATACAGTCAGGATGGCCTGAGGAGAGGAGAAAATGCCCTTAGAGCGTCTCAGAGTTCTGGAACCATCGTGACGAACTATCACAGATCAACGGAATCATTTTCAAAGGAGAGAAAATCATCATTCCTACCAGTCTCAGAGAAGAGATTTTGACAAAGATCCATGCTGGACACATGGGCATGGAAAAGTGCAAACAGAGAGCACGGGACATTTTGTTTTGGCCCGGAATGTGCAAACAAATAGAGGACATGGTTGGTAAATGCCCCACCTGTCTTGAACGACGCCCCTCGAACACCAAAGAGCCAATGTTACCTCACCGTATCCCAGACCGACCCTGGCAGGTCGTGGCAACCGATCTGTTCACGTGGAACAACGAGGACTACATTATAACAGTGGACTACTACAGCAGATACTTCGAACTCGACAAGCTTCATAGCACCACATCTGCAGCTGTGATACACAAGCTGAAAGCAGCTTTTGCCAGGCATGGCATTGTAGAGACTTTAATATCTGACAATGGGCCCTGTTACAAATCAAATGAGTTTGAATCCTTCACAAAAGCATGGGAGTTCACACACGTCACCACAAGCCCACATTACCCTCAAAGTAATGGCCTTGCTGAAAAATCTGTGCAGATCGCTAAATCACTCATGGACAAAGCAAAAGCAGACAAGAGAGACCCCTACCTCAGTCTCCTTGAATACCGCAACACTTCAGTTGACAACTTCAAATCACCAGCCCAGTTGTTGATGAGCCGCAGACTTCGCTCAATCCTTCCCAGCACCAACCAGCAGCTGCAACCTGAGGTCGTCAGCTACAAGGAAGTGCATGCAAAACGTGCACAGAGACAACAACGATACTACGACAGGTCAGCCAGACCACTGCCACCACTGAACGACGGAGAGTCAGTTAGAATCCAGGAGCATGGCTACTGGAAGCCAGCAGTCGTCATCCAACCAGCTGACACTGAACGTTCATATCTCGTTCGCACCGCAGAAGGAGCGGTGTACCGCCGCAATCGTCGTCACCTACTGAACACAAAAGAACAACACACTGACAAGATGAACTGTTCCCCTGAAAGAGAACGGGGTGGACTAAACACAGACACAACACAACATACACCATACTTACCTGCAACACCACAAGAACTGTTGACTGACACAGAAGCATGCTCAGCTTCATATCACACAAGGTCAGGAAGAGAGGTCAAGCCTAGAGCTGTCCTAGACCTGTGAAATGTCAAAGGGTGTAGGCGGATCGCTGCCCTAAAAGAGTTCCAGACTGTAAACTTGTTATTGAAAGTTAACTTGAAATGCTTTGGTATGGTATTTGTTTGATATGTTGAGATGTCATTGCTACAGTGAAAAGCTGAGTTGCTGAGAAATATTTGTTCTAAAAGTAACAGTATGCTGAATCATTGTTTGTCTGTTATGTTGATGCAGTTGGTGCAGTTTAAATGGTTACTTACCTCGAGTTCAAACTGCAGAGCATATATTCAAAAGAAACGCTTTATTGTTCTACATATTTTTTCCTTTTTTTTAAAGAAGGGGGATGTAATATTCATATGTGTCAGCATACTGAATTGTAATTGGATGCATTATACTGTCATATCATACTGTGCTATGATTGGTTAAGACCACCCAGGTGGTGAGGTCATTCTAAAGATGATCATGGCCAGAGACACATGGACATGCCAGTTATAGGTAGTTAATAAAGAGCTACGTTTATAAATATCCTGTCGTCCTGCATTTTATTATTTTGTACAAAGCATACAAAACAAGACACACGGGACATGATTTTAGCATGGTCCCTTTTGAGTGCATAAACAGTGAGGGTGTTGACCCTAGTTTACTCGATATTCTACAATCAATTACAATATTCAGAGGACGACATATTCTTAACATGTTGGTATTGGCCAGCGTGTGACTCTCATGTGCTACACCTTCGGTTGTTGATGATCCACTTGAGGAGGAGAATACAGCGAAGGTGCCCGATTAAGAGCTCCGGGCCCGTCTATCCGACTGACGCTTCTCCCTCCCTGTACCATCGACGCTCCCTCCGCTGGTACTACCTTTCTGAACTGCCTCAACACCGTCAGCTGTGGAAACCATCCCCCAAGTCAAAACCAGCCAATGTCAGAATCCTACATAAGTTTTGTTTTTAAAGCGTATTTGAAATTCTCTTTAATGAAAAGTGCTATATAAAATAAATGTAGTATTATTAAACAGAGATAGAATTCCTGGTCACACTTTATTTGGATAGTCCCGTATAAATAATCTACAGATGGGGATACTTTCAACAAACGATCTGTTGATAAGCAACTGCTTGCCAAGGTTAGGGTTAGTTTAGAATAAGGGTAAGGGTTACGTTTAGGGCTAATGTTAAGGGTTAAGGCTTAGGGTTAGTGGATAGTTAGTTGAAATGCTGACAGTTATTGAACATCTACAAAACATCCACTTGGGACTATCCAAATAAAGTGTAACCGAATTCCATTCGAAACCCTGCGTAATGGCATTCTGAACATAAATAATTCCATCTCTATGCGACAGAGAGGGTCACAATGCCGACGCTTCGTATGGAGCTCCAGAACCAGAGAGTTATGTTCAGAACTCTCAAGAAATCTTCAGTTCTTGATCGACAAACGAGAGATACAGCATTATGGCAAGCTTTTCATTCATCCTCCCTGAAGACGGACATTATTATATTAAGGACAACGCAGTTAACTCAGGTAAGAATAATTTAATTATTTCAGTCTTAAAACTAAAATATTAATTGATTTAATTCTTAGTAGAAAGGAAATATCTTCAAACTTAGAATAAGATGACTGTAAAGGCTTATGTTGTTAGTTACCAAGCAATGTAACCATGCAAAATGAATATTTACAGCTGTAAATGGTTTTACTTAGGCCAAGTAAAATATGCAGTGTCTCAATTATCTCTCCTTCCTCCCAAAGTGCGCACTTGTTCACTTCACTGAATTGAAAAGAAATGACTGGTATAAGAAATATGGTTGAAACTCCCACTAGCCTATGCCTCCACCAATCCAACGGTTTAAGATGTCTGGGAAGTAGAGAAGGAGTGCACACTTTAAGGAAATAGGAGATATTATTGGAACACACATTATTTGCCATGAGTGAAAAGGAAAATATCCCTCCCTTTCTTATAATGCTAAAAAATCTGTTTTGTTGATCCTGTGCTGTCATGGCGTTTCTTTCAGGGTGGATTTCAATGGTGACCCAACTCAACACCCTTGAAGGTCCAGAGTCAGAGAGTCAGAACATCCGTCAGAGCTTTGCAGAGATACTTGGCGACAAGTACCACTACGCGAATGCCATCGACAGCTCTCTGCTCTGGACTGTTGGGTACACCCCCTACATTCCCCCAGTTCTGAAAGGAAGAAGCTTCCCCTCTGTCGAGAGCTTCTTCCTGGATGAGTGGGAGCCACTGACACTCCTCCAGACTCTACAGGTTATGTCCACCAGTGTTTCCATCGAGGAAGACAACCTGAACCAGTCGTCTGCAGGCCTAGTATCTCAGGTTCTGTCCACCAGTGTTGCCATTATGGAGAATGACCTAATCCAGTCTGCTGCAGGCCTAGTGTCTCAGGTTCTGTCCACCAGTGTTTCCATTGTGGAGAATGACCTGATCCAGTCTGCTGCAGGCCTAGTATCTCAGGTTCTGTCCACCAGTGTTTCGATTGTGGAGAATGACCTGATCCAGTCTGCTGCAGGCCTAGTGTCTCAGGTTCTGTCCACCAGTGTTTCCATTGTGGAGAATGACCTGATCCAGTCTGCTGCAGGCCTAGTGTCTCAGGTTCTGTCCACCAGTGTTTCCATTGCGGAGAATGACCTGATCAAGTCTGCTGCAGGCCTAGTGTCTCAGGTTCTGTCCACCAGTGTTTCCATTGTGGAGAATGACCTGATCCAGTCTGCTGCAGTCCTAGTATCTCAGGTTCTGTCTACCAGTGTTTCCATCGTGGAGAATGACCGGTTCCAGTCTGCTACAAATCTAGTGTCTCAGGATGAGGACTCCACCCTGAGAGCCTCCAACCAACCTGAGGTCCATGTGGCTGATGTGTCAACCAAGGGAAGTAGACTTACCATCACTATTTCTATGGGTTCAACCAAGAGTAGCCATGTTGCTTTACGTGAAGTTGATGCTAGTGCTACCAGCCTGGAGCAGTCTGCTGAGAAAATGTCTACCTCTACTACTGATGTCAACGACATCTCATCAACTGCTGCTGCCAAGAAGAAGAAGAGGTGTGGATTATTCTCATCTCTCTGGAGAGCTCTCAGGGGGAAGAACAAGAAGCCTGTAAGTAATAACTCATACTGTAATTCTCTTTTGTACTTAACATAATCATTTATCAACTATTTTGATGCTAATATCCAGTGATAATGGCTGTCTGTAAAATAGGTTTTCTATATTTTATACCTTTCGTTTTTCAGGCTAAAGTGGCTTCCAAGAAAGAGGATGAAATCAACAAGGATGAGAGCCGCCTCACCTGCCACCACAACACTATACAGGGAGATCACTGATGCAGGCACCAACAATGGTGTTTCTATTTTCTCTCACACTTTTTCTTCATCCCCAATCCCCTTCCCACACCCCACCCATTTTATCTTCAATAAACCTGTTGTCGTTGCATTTGATTGTGTTTTGTCTTTGATTGGTATCACTGTCATTGATAAGGGCAGGGGTTTAGTAGTTCAACTACATGTCAATCAATCGCTGGTTAACTTTCAAACTCCGAAGGGAGACAACCGAGGCAAAGACGTAAGCAGGAGGGCAACCGTGACCTTCAGAAATGTGCAAAGATGTGAACAGTTTGTAACAATGTAACAACGCTAATGCAATCAGTTATCTCCACATTTTCTGGAGAATAACATGCATTCTCGCTCAGGGCCTCTAGATGGAGTAGCAAGCACAATTCTGAGGGTTACCCCTCATAATGCTTTTATCAGCTGTTGGATATGGGGATATTCCCATATTAGGAATTCCTGTGGGAGATTTATACCATGAAATCCTGCAGCGCCCGCAAGGTCCCCCTGCTCAAGAAAGCACATATACAGGCCCGTCTGAAGTTTTCCAATGAACATCTGAATTATTCAGAGAAGAACTGGGTGAAAGTGTTGTGGTCAGATGAGACCAAAATCAAGCTCTTTGGCATCAACTCAACTTGCCGTGTTTGGAGGAGGAGGAATGCTGCCTATGACCCCAAGAACACCATCCCCACCGTCAAACATGGAGGTGGAAACATTATGCTTTGGGGGTGTTTTTCTGCTAAGGGGACAGGACAACTTCACTGCATCAAAGGGACGATGGACGGGGCCATGTACCGTCAAATCTTGAGTGAGAACCTCCTTCCCTCAGCCAGGGCATTGAAAATGGGTCGTGGGTGGGTATTCCAGCATGACAATGACCCAAAATACACAGCCAAGGCAACAAAGGAGTGGCTCAAGAAGAAGCACATTAAGGTCCTGGAGTGGCCTAGCCAGTCTCCAGACCTTAATCCCATAGAAAATCTGTGGAGGGAGCTGAAGGTTCGAGTTGCCAAACGTCAGCCTCGAAACCTTAATAACTTGGAGAAGATCTGCAAAGAGGAGTGGGACAAAATCCCTCCTGAGATGTGTGCAAACCTTGTGGCCAACTACAAGAAACGTCTGACCTCTGTGATTGCCAACCAGGGTTTTGCCACCAAGTACTAAGTCATGTTTTGCAGAGGGGTCAAATACTTATTTCCCTCATTGAAATGCAAATCAATTCATACAATTTTTGACATGCGTTTTTCTGGATTTTTTTGTTGTTATTCTGTCTCTCACTGTTCAAATAAACCTACCATTAAAATTATAGACTGGTCATGTCTTTGTCAGTGGGCAAACGTACAAAATCAGCAGGGGATCAAATACTTTTTTCCCTCACTGTACATGCACAACATATTACCTATATGTCTACATCTCAATGATGGCTCAGTTGATAGAGCATGTCGCTTGCACCGCCAAGGTTGTGCGTTCGTTTCCCATGGAGGACCAGTGGAAGAAAAAAAAATATATACAGTTGAAGTCGGAAGTTTACATCTTAGCCAAATACATTTAAACTAAGTTTTTCACAATTCCTGACATTTAATCCTATTAAAAATTCCCTGTTTTAGGTCAGTTAAGATCACCACTTTATTTTAAGAATGTGACATTTCAGAATAATAGTAGAGTGATTTATTTCAGCTTTTATTTATTTCATCAGATTCCCAGTTGGTCAGACGTTTAGATACACTCAATTAGTATTTGGTAGCATTGCCTTTAAATTGTTTAACTTGGGTCAAACGTTTCGGGTAGCCTTCCACAAGCTTCCCACAATAAGTTGGGTGAATTTTGGCCCATTCCTCCTGACGGAGCTGGTGTAACTGAGTCAGGTTTGTAGGCCTCCTTGCTCGAACACGCTTTTTCAGTTCTGTCCACATGTTCTGTAGGATTGAGGTCAGGGCTTTGCGATGGCCACTCCAATACCTTGACTTTGTTCTCCTTAAGCCATTTTGCCACAACATTTTGCCACAAATGGAAGTTTGTCCATTTGGTAGACTCATTTACGACCAAGCTTTAACTTCCTGACTGATGTCTTGAGATATTGCTTCAAAATATCCACATCATTTTCCTTCCTCATGATGCCATCTATTTTGTGAAGTGCACCAGTCCCTCCTGCAGCAAAGCACCCCCACAGCATGATGCTGCCACCCCCGTGCTTCACGGTTGGGATGGTGTTTTTCACCTTGCAAGCCACCCCATTTTTCCTCCAAACATAACGATGGTCATTATGGCCAAACAGTTCTATATTTGTTTCATCAGACCAGAGGACATTTCTCTAAAAAGTATGATCTTTGTCCCCATGTGCAGTTGCAAACCGTAGTCTGGCTTTTTTATGGTGGTTTTGGAGCGGTGGCATCTTCCTTGCTGAGCGGCCTTTCAGGTTATGTCGATATAGGACTTGTTTTACTGTGGATATAGATACTTTTGTACCTGTTTCCTCCAGCATCTTCACAAGGTCATTTGCTGTTGTTCTGGGATTGATTTGCACTTTTCGCACCAAAGTATGTTCATCTTTAGGAGACAGAACGCGTCTCTTTCCTGAGCAGTATGACGGCTGCGTGGTCCCATGGTGTTTATACTTGCATACTATTGTTTGTACAGATGAACGTGGTACTTTCAGGCGTTTGGAAATTGCTCCCAAGGATGAACCAGACAATTTTTTTCTGAGGTCTTGGCTGATTTTCTTTTGATTTTCCCATGATGTCAAGCAAAGAGGCACTGAGTTTGAAGGTAGGCCTTGAAATACATTCACAGGTACACCTCCAGTTGACGCAAATGATGTCAATTAGCCTATCAGAAGCTTCTAAAGCCATGACATAATTTTTTTGAATTTTCCAAGCTGTTTAAAGGCACAGTCAACTTAGTGTATGTAAACTTCTGACCCACTGGAATTGTGATACAGTGAATTATAAGTGAAATAATCTGTCCGTAAACAATTGTTGGAAAAATGACTTGTGTCATGCACAAAGTAGATGTCCTAACCTACTTGCCAAAACTATAGTTTGTTAAGAAGAAATTTGTGGAGTGGTTGAAAAACAAGTTTTAATGACTCCAACCTAAGTGTATGTAAACTTCTGACTTCAACTGATATATATATATATATATATATATCCATCCATGCATGCAGGCCAGTGCATGTTAGCGTGAGAGAAGTTTGAAGATCAAGAGACTGAATATGGTTAGCGACTTTTCTTACGTAGTTCTTACAGTTTTTGCTTCCTTCTTCCAGGCTAGCTCCAGTACCCCAGCCAGCACCCCAACACAACCCCCAGCAGCAACCCCATCCTCAGGCTCTACCCAGGGAGACCTGGACCTGTTCAGTGAGACTGGTGGTGGAGTTGGCATTAAGGGGGGAGGACACCGGGGCCAAGAAACACCTCTCCAAGGACTCCATCCTGTCCCTGTATGGGAACACCAGTATGCCTCAGATGCCCCAGCACCAGCAGGCCCCGCCTGGTAAGGGAGAAATACAGACAAGCGTACACATGCACATACTGTACACTCATGCAGGGCTCTACACTGACCTTTTTTACAAGGAGCACATGTGCGCCTAAGTTGAAAAATGTAGGAGCACACAAAGACATTTAGGAGCACAATGACAAATATGAGGTTAACAAGCCGTTTTCTTTATAGTAATGAATCTGTGCTCAGTGTATTCTCCATGGCACTCAGGGGCTTCGGTACAGTGAAGTAATCATTACAACAATTATCATCTGGGGGATTTTTTTTAAATCCAGGCGCACTTGTGCTCCTAAATTAATATTCCAGGTCGCACAGCAAAATATTTAGGCGCATATGCCAGTAAAATGGTCGCCCTGTCATGCATCATTTTGGGCATGTGCACGCAAACACAAGTGCATGCACACACACACACACTCACACACACACACCAACCAATAACACAGAGGTTGGAAATGGTCCCCAACTGGCTCTGGGCTATATAGTGTAAATACCAAACACTTCTAAAGCAAGTCACCAACCAAGTTGTTCAGTCACTTTCCCACTCTCTCAGTATATCTGTGGCAAGCCGTCATAAAGGTTAACAGAACGTTTTATTTTGAAAGAAAGACAAACTGTGCAACCCTGTTCTCAGTATTTCTCCTCTCTTTCTCCACTCCAGCTGGTATATAAATGAACCCCGCCCAGATGCAGTTTCCAGTAGGCATCCCCCAGCAGCAGGTCCCCACTGGCTACCAGGCCTTTCCTGGCATGGGCACGGGCATGCCCCCCACCACCGTCATGGGTGCCATGATGGCTCAGAGCGGAGCCGCCATGATGGGACCCAACACAGGCATGATGGTTGGCATGACGATGCCCAACGGTTTCATGGGACAAGCGCCTGCGGCCGGGATGGTTGGCATGGCTCCGAGGATGATGGGGGTACCCCATTGGGGGATGCCCGCGGGTATGGTGCCCGCTCAGGGCATGCAGGGGATGTATGCCGTCCAGCCTGGGCAGCAGGGCCAGTGGAACATGGGACAGGTATGGTAGTTATTTTGTTGTCTCGTTCTTTGGCATATTGGGGTTTTTCCCCTAGGAGTAAGCTTTGCATTTGAAGTATAAGATGGTTTAATGAGAATACAAGATCAGTATCTTTGGGAGTTAACTTAATTAGGTAATGTTACCATATTGCCATAACTATCCAATTTTCTGAGATCGATATAGATGCATTGGGGTAAGGGGTTTGATTTCGTATTAGGCAATATTGTGTTTCCCTGACCCTGACACCTTTACCTTACTACTCGTCTCTCTCTTTCTTCCCCAGATGAACCAGCAGATGTCAGGGATGAGTCTGAACGGTGCCGGGGGGGGCATGGCCTTCGGTCAGCCTGCCTCCACCATGGGAGGCTGGGCCGCTTCACCCTCCGGTCAGACACTCAGCACACAGCTCTGGAAGTGACCCACCTGGAGGTCAAAGATCAGGGATTGGGGGTCAGGGCAGCGGAAGAGGGGGTCTCAACCAGGGGGTCCGAAATTCAACATCCAACCCCCCCAGCAACCTTACTATGAACTGATGCCCGTTCTCCAACTGTTACTGACCAGTCTCCAACATCAAGCTTTATCTGTCTCTGTTCGCATACTGAAGAGAAGCATCCTTTCTTCAGGTAAGCACAGATCCATTGGTGATTGGACAGGTGAAAGCAAGGTGACGGTCTTATTACTCTGACTGGCCCAACCAAATCAGATCAGTGATTACTTCAAGGAAGGAAGACTGAAGTATTCAAATGGGGCACATCTCTCCCTCTCTTTGTCTCTTTCTGTCTATCTATCCCTCTGTCTTTCAGTCTCTCTTTTGTGAGTTAATTGGGCGTCATCATACATACACCATCATACGCAGGATGGCAGTCTGTGCCTGTTATGTGTTAGAAATCATAACTCTTTTAATTTTCCTTTTTTGGAGAAAAAAAAAATGAGCCCTGTAACACAACAATGACATCATCGACAACATATCGAAAAAGCTGCAGGACCAGTTACACAAGCTTTTATTGTATCATTATTATAAAAAAATATTATAGAGAATTAAAGAATAGTATTTAAACTTTGGGAGAAGACATGGCTATCATTTCTGTGAATACTGCTCTTCTATGTACAGCTCGGTATAACCTTCTTTTAAAGTACCTGTGGTTCCCCTACAAAATAAAGTATGATAAACTGTGTCTGATGTGTGTTCTAGAGTCTAGACTTCTGGGTTCTAGATTTTGCCATTAACAACATTCAAAGTCAATTCTACCAGAACACCTAAGAAGGTAAATAAGTTTGCATTTAAAACATGTCTACTCCATGTATCTCTTTTTTCCAGGGGTAGGCTACAGACATGCAAATGTCAGGGTGGTATCATTCTTTAACCATCCTTTGCAGAGCTGGCAAGTTATATACACCACATTTACAGTATTACATAAGAGGGAAAATAGTCACGGGGAGACAAGAGCTCCCTGTAAGTAGGCTATATATTTGAAAGAATTCTGTTGATGGTGCAATGTGGTAAAAAACATTTAAGAATAATTTTCTGAAAAATAACTGAATGAAGAAGAACTGAACTGGAGAGTTTGGTAGAAAAAACGAATTCCCAGTTGAGGAAAAGCGCGGGACATGATTTTAGCATGGTCCCTTTTGAGTGCATAAACAGTGAGGGTGTTGACCCTAGTTTACTCGATATTCTACAATCAATTACAATATTCAGAGGACGACATATTCTTAACATGTTGGTATTGGCCAGCGTGTGACTCTCATGTGCTACACCTTCGGTTGTTGATGATCCACTTGAGGAGGAGAATACAGCGAAGGTGCCCGATTAAGAGCTCCGGGCCCGTCTATCCGACTGACGCTTCTCCCTCCCTGTACCATCGACGCTCCCTCCGCTGCTACTACCTTTCTGAACTGCCTCAACACCGTCAGCTGTGGAAACCATCCCCCAAGTCAAGACCAGCCAATGTCAGAATCCGGAGAAATTTAATGAAAAGTGCTATATAAAATAAATGTAGTATTATTAAACAGAGATAGAATTCCTGGTCACACTTTATTTTGGATAGTCCCGTATAAATAATCTACAGATGGGCATACTTTCAACAAACGATCTGTTGATAAGCAACTGCTTGCCAAGGTTAGGGTTAGTTTAGAATAAGGGTAAGGGTTACGTTTAGGGCTAATGTTAAGGGTTAAGGTTAGGGTTAGTGGATAGTTAGTTGAAATGCTGACAGTTATTGAACATCTACAAACCATCCACTTGGGACTATCCAAATAAAGTGTAACCGAATTCCATTCGAAACCCTGCGTAATGGCATTCTGGACATAAAGAATTCCATCTCTATGCGACAGAGAGGGTCACAATGCCGACGCTTCGTATGGAACTCCAGAACCAGAGAGTTATGTTCAGAACTCTCAAGAAATCTTCAGTTCTTGATCGACAAACAACGAGAGATACAGCATTATGGCAAGCTTTTCATTCATCCTCCCTGATGACGGACATTATTCTATTAAGGACAACGCAGTTAACTCAGGTAAGAATAATTCAATTATTTCAGTCTTAAAACTAAAATATTAATTGATTTAATTCTTAGTAGAAAGGAAATATCTTCAAACTTAGAATAAGATGGCTGTAAAGGCTTTTGTTGTTAGTTACCAAGCAATGTAACCATGCAAAATGAATATTTACAGCTGTAAATGGCTTTACTTAGGCCAAGTAAAATAAGCAGTGTCTCAATTATCTCTCCTTCCTCCCAAAGTGCGCACTTGTTCACTTCACTGAATTGAAAAGAAATGACTGGTATAAGAAATATGGTTGAAACTCCCACTAGCCTATGCCTCCACCAATCCAACGGTTTAAGATGTCTGGGAAGTAGAGAAGGAGTGCACACTTTAAGGAAATAGGAGATATTATTGGAACACACATTATTTGCCATGAGTGAAAAGGAAAATATCCCTCCCTTTCTTATAATGCTAAAAATCTGTTTTGTTGATCCTGTGCTGTCATGGCGTTTCTTTCAGGGTGGATTTCAATGGTGACCCAACGCAACACCCTTGAAGGTCCAGAGTCAGAGAGTCAGAACATCCGTCAGAGCTTTGCAGAGGTACTTGGCGACAAGTACCACTACGCGAATGCCATCAACAGCTCTCTGCTCTGGACTGTTGGGTACACCCCCTACATTCCCCCAGTTCTGAAAGGAAGAAGCTTCCCCTCTGTCGAGAGCTTCTTCCTGGATGAGTGGGAGCCACTGACACTCCAGCAGACTCCTCAGGTTCTGTCCACCAGTGTTTCCATCGAGGAAGACTACCTGAACCAGACGTCTGCAGGCCTAGTATCTCAGGTTCTGTCCACCAGTGTTTCCATTGTGGAGAATGACCTGATCCAGTCTGCTGCAGGCCTAGTGTCTCAGGTTCTGTCCACCAGTGTTTCCATTGTGGAGAATGACCTGATCCAGTCTGCTGCAGGCCTAGTGTCTCAGGTTCTGTCCACCAGTGTTTCGATTGTGGAGAATGACCTGATCCAGTCTGCTGCAGGCCTAGTGTCTCAGGTTCTGTCCACCAGTGTTTCCATTGTGGAGAATGACCTGATCCAGTCTGCTGCAGGCCTAGTGTCTCAGGTTCTGTCCACCAGTGTTTCCATTGCGGAGAATGACCTGATCCAGTCTGCATTCGAGTGGAGAATGACCTGATCCAGTATGCTGCAGGCCTAGTGTCTCAGGTTCTGTCCACCAGTGTTTCCATTGTGGAGAATGACCTGATCCAGTCTGCTGCAGGCCTAGTATCTCAGGTTCTGTCTACCAGTGTTTCCATCGTGGAGAATGACCGGTTCCAGTCTGCTACAAATCTAGTGTCTCAGGATGAGGACTCCACCCTGAGAGCCTCCAACCAACCTGAGGTCCATGTGGCTGATGTGTCAACCAAGGGAAGTAGACTTACCATCACTATTTCTATGGGTTCAACCAAGAGTAGCCATGTTGCTTTACGTGAAGTTGATGCTAGTGCTACCAGCCTGGAGCAGTGTGCTGAGAAAATGTCTACCTCTACTACTGATGTCAACGACATCTCATCAACTGCTGCTGCCAAGAAGAAGAAGAGGTGTGGATTATTCTCATCTCTCTGGAGAGCTCTCAGGGGGAAGAACAAGAAGCCTGTAAGTAATAACTCATACTGTAATTCTCTTTTGTACTTAACATAATCATTTATCAACTATTTTGATGCTAATATCCAGTGATAATGGCTGTCTGTAAAATAGGTTTTCTATATTTTATACCTTTCGTTTTTCAGGCTAAAGTGGCTTCCAAGAAAGAGGATGAAATCAACAAGGATGAGAGCCGCCTCACCTGCCACCACAACACTATACAGGGAGATCACTGATGCAGGCACCAACAATGGTGTTTCTATTTTTTCTTCATCCCCAATCCCCTTCCCACACCCCACCCATTTTATCTTCAGTAAACCTTTTGTCGTTGCATTTGATTGTGTTTTGTCTTTGATTGGTATCACTGTCATTGATAAGGGCAGGGGTTTAGTAGTTCAACTACATGTCAATCAATCGCTGGTTAACTTTCAAACTCCGAAGGGAGACAACCGAGGCAAAGACGTAAGCAGGAGGGCAACTGTGACCTTCAGAAATGTGCAAAGATGTGAACAGTTTGTAACAATGTAACAACGCTAATGCGATCAGTTATCTCCACATTTTCTGGAGAATAACATGCATTCTCGCTCAGGGCCTCTAGATGGAGTAGCAAG
>NW_025535585.1:0-72500 GCF_020615455.1 Coregonus clupeaformis
CCTCCATGCTAATAACCTCTAGATATGGATGTAAAGGTAGCATCTGAACTCCTCCATGCTAATAACCTCTAGTTATGGATGTAGTATATTGAACCTCTCATGCTAATAACTCAGTTATGGATGTAGTGAGATGATGAACTCTCATGCAAAACCAGATGGATGTAGTATATTGAACCCTCCATGCTAATAACCCTCTAGTTATGGATGTAGTATATTGAACTCCTCCATGCTAATAACCCTAGTTATGGATGTAGTATATTGAACTCCTCCATGCTAATAACCCCTAGTTATGGATGTAGTATATCTGAACTCCTCCATGCTTAATAACCTCTAGTTATTGATGTAGTATATCTGAACCCTCCATGCTAATAACCTCTAGTTATTGATGTAGTATATTGCACTCCTCATGCTAATAACTCTAGTTATGGATGTAGTATATCTGAACTCCTCCATGCTAATAACCCCTAGTTATGGAGTGTAGTATATCTGTACTCCTCCATGCTAATAACCTCTAGTTATGGATGCAGTATATCTGAATCCTCCATGCTAATAACCTCTAATTATGGATGTAGTATATCTGAACTCCCTCATGCTAATAACCTCTAGTATGGATGTAGTATATTGAACTCCCCCATGTAATATGAAACCACTAGTTATGGATGTAGTAGACTCTGAACTCCTCCATGCTAATAACCCCTAGTTATGGATGTAGTATATCTGAACTCCTCCATGCTAATAACCTCTAGTTATGGATGTAGTATATTGAACTCCTCCATGCTAATAACCTCTAGTTATGGATGAAGTATATCTGAACTCCTCCATGCTAATAACCTCTAGTTATGGATGAAGTATATTGAACTCCTGCATGCTAATAACCTCTAGTTATGGATGTAGGATATCTGAACTCCTTCAGCTAATAACCCTAATTATGGATGTAGTATATCTGAACCCCCTCCATGCTAATAACCTCTAGTTATGGATGTAGTATATCTGAACTCCTCCATGCTAATAACCTCTAAGATGTAGTAATTGAACTCCTCCATGCTAATATGAAACCACTAGATATGGATGTAGTATATCTGAACTCCACCATGCTAAAAACCTCTAATGGATGTAGTATATTGAACTCCTCCATGCTAATAACCCCATTATGGATGTAGTATATTGAACCCTCCATGCTAATAACCTTATGGATGGAGGATATTGAACTCCTCATGCTAATAACCTCTAATGGATGTAATATTGAAATCCTCCATGCTAATAACTAGTGGATGTAGTAGAACTCCTCATGGGACAAATAACCTCTATTAAGTGATGTAGTATATTGAACTCCTCCATGTAATAACCTCTAGTATGGATGTAGATATTGAACTCCTCCATGCTAATAACCCTAATGGATGTAGAATGAACTCATGCTAATAACAATGGATAAATCGAACCCCATGTAATAACCAAGGATGAATATGAACTCCTCATGTAATAACCCTAGTATGGATGGAGTATATTGAATCCTCCATGCTAATAACCCGATGGATGAGAATGAAATCCTCCATGCAATAACCAGATGGATGTAGTATATTGAACTCCTCCATGTAATAACCTCTAGTTATGGATGTAGGAGATCTGAACTCCTCCATGCTAATAACCTCAGTTATGGATGTAGTATATTGAACTCCTCCATGCTAATAATCCTCTAATGGATGAGTATATTGAACTCCCCATGCAATAACCAGTTATGGATGTAGTATATCTGCTTGGAGCAAAAATGGTGAGCGAAGATTTTAGTTTTTAAAACATTCGAAAAAGGGAAGATAGAGTGCTATAAGGAAACTCACATTAAGCTCTGTGTGCTATTCACTAATCCTCACCACCGTGGGGGAAAACTCAGGGGAGTCTCAGAGGCTGCCAGCAAGAATAGCCTCCATTTACAGGTTGTATGAGTGATCACACTTTAGGATTAGTAATTGTAAGGCTAACAACATAGACCTACTGTAGGACCCATAACCTCACCCAACAACATAGACCTACTGTAGAACCCTATAACTTCACCCCAACAATAACATAGACCTACTGTAGGAACCTATAACTTCACCTAACAACATAGACCTACTGTAGGACCCATAACTTCACTCTAACAACAACATAGAACTACTGAGGACCCATAATTCACCTAACAACATAGACCTACTGTAGGACCCAAATACTAACAATAAATAGACACTTAGGACCCATAACTTCACCTAACAATAACATAGACCTACTGTAGGACATAATCACCTAACAACATATACCTATGTAGGACCCATAACTTCACCCCAACAACAACATAGACCTACTGTAGGACCCATAACCTCACCCTAACAAATATACTATGTAGGACCCATAACTTCACCTAACAACATATACCTACTGTAGGACCCATAACTTCACCTAACAACATAGACCCTACTGTAGGACCCATAACTTCACCTAACAACATAGACCTACTGTAGAACCCATAACTTCACCTAACAACAGACCTACTATAGGGACCCATAATCTCACCTAACAATAACATAGAATAGGAATAACTTCACCTAACAACAACACAGACCTACTGTAGGACCCATAACTTACCTAAAACATAGACCTAAAAAGACCCATAACCTCACTCTTAACAACATAGACCTACTGTAGGAACCAAGAATAATTTGTGAATAATCCTACTAGGAACTCCGTAAAGTGTTGTCATTTAAATGCCCTGAATAAAGAAAATAGGTCTGTGTGTTGTGCCAAAGCCTTCCATCAAGGAATCAGTCCTCTGAACATTATGGGGGAAAGTATCCCTGTGTCCAAACTGACACACAGAAACATATAAAAATGACACATTAGCCCTTGATGCTCTTAGATCAAATATGTAAATATAGACCCACTGTAAAATAGACCTATGTAAATCAATCAGACCCTGCTGTAAATCAACTCAGACCCTACTGTAAATCAATCAGACCTGTAAATAATAGACCCTGCTGTAAATCAATCAGACCCTACTGTAAATCAATCAGACCCTACTGTAAACCAATCAGACCCTACTGTAAACCAACCCAGACCCCCTACTGTAAAACCAATAGACCCTACTGTAAATCAACTCAGACCCTACTGTAAATCAATAGACTAAACCTATTAATAATCAACCCTACTGTAAATCAATCAGACTAAACCCTACCGTAAATCAATCAGACTAAACCCTACTGTAAATCAATCAGACTAAACCCTACTGTAAACTCAATCAGACCCTACTGTAAACCAATCAGACCCTACTGTAAACCAATCAGACCCTACTGTAAATCAATAGACCCTACTGTAAATCAACTCAGACCCTACTGTAAACCAATCAGACCCTACTGTAAATAATCAGACTAAACCCTACTGTAAATCAATCAGACCAAACCCCATAAATAATAGAAGTAAAATAAAATAAACATTATAAAATCCATTAGGGAATTGGATAAGTGGAGAACGGCATTAACTGTTTTTGGCATAACAAATGAGATGGAAGAATCCGAGATTCCTTCTGAACGACGAACCGCGACTTTGGCAGTTGCATCGGAGACCGCTGGTACCTCAATCAATAAGATAAGCATTGGATTTTAGTAATAGATTTTGTGATGAAAATGTTTTTTAAGCTAACATAAGGAGAAAAAAAGTTACGTAGTAGAGGATTTCAGAGATCTGAATACAAAACACTGTCGACAGCAAGATCAGTATTTAAGATGGAGTTATATAGTGACAAGCTTAACGATGATATAAATGTTTGAAGGAGGGAAACTAGGTAAACATATATTAAATCTGCGACCGCTTCCACAGGTGAGAGCCTGAGGTTCAGATTAATTCCTTCAATTAATACCGCTTTTTCACCGAACCCAGGAACGGGAAAGGGGCCAAACAGGGGCTTGAAGTTAAAAATCACATTACGCTCAGTCGGTAAGTACAACATACTATGGGGAAAAGAATCCCGCCCCAGACCAACCCCAACGAATATAAAATGAAAAGGCCCATTGCAGACCACCCAGACCTGACCCAGCAAGATGGGCAGTCTGGGATTTCACACACGGGATGCTCAGTGATGGGAGCAGTGGAGCCCAAGTCTCCCCCAGCTGTTAGCACACTGGGAGCAGTGAAAGTTCAGCTAGACACTGGGAGAGGAGCCAATTCCCCCAGCTGTTAGCACACTGGGAGCAGTGAGCCAAGTCTTCCCCAGCTGTTAGCACACTGGGAGCAGTGACGCCCAAGTCTCCCCAGGTGTTAGCACACTGGGAGCAGTGACGCCCAAGTCTCCCCCCAGCTGTTAGCACACTGGGAGCAGTGATCGACCAAGTCTCCCCAGCTGTTAGCACACTGGGAGCAGTGACGCTCCAAGTCTCCCCAGCTGTTAGCACACTGGGAGCAGTGACGCCCAGGTCTCCCCCAGCTGTTAGCACATGGGAGAGGACCAAGTCCCCAGCTGTTAGCACACTGGAGCAGTGACCCCTCCCCAGCTGTTAGCACACTGGGAGCAGTGACGCCCAAGTCTCCCCTCAGCTGCTAGCACACTGGGAGCAGTGAGTCCAAGTCTTCCCCCAGCTGTTAGCACACTGGGAGCAGTGATGCCAAGCCCTAGCTAGTTAGACACTGGGAGAGGAAAGTCCCCAGCTGTTAGCACACTGGGAGCAGTGACGAGTTTCCCAGCTGTTAGCACACTGGGAGCAGTGAGCCCAAGTGGTAAAACCTCACAGAAATGTGTGGTGATGCTCAACCGCAGAACGCAAATACTACAGTAAACCTTAAATATCGCCCCAAGACGTTGCCAGACCCCTGGTGGAGTGGGGAGAGCTCACCGCTGGGTAACCTTTGACCCTTGCTGCTATACGCCAGGGGAGAGAGACCCCTGAGGGAGGGGGAGCGTAACCGTGGGTAACCTTTGACCCTGCTGCTATACGCCAGTGGGAGAGAGACCCCTGTGGAGTGGGGAGCGTACACGCTAGGGTAACCTTGGACCCTTGCTGCTATACGCCAGTGGGAGAGAGACACACTGTTTAGGGAGCGCCCAACCGGAGCCTGAATATCAAAACAGACAAAGGGCTGGTCACATTACAGATGATCCTGGGTCGAAAAGCTGGACCGGACACAGACATGTAACCTCTGTTGCTCTTCAGAATCAAATGGAGGAGGTGAAAATGGAATTCACTAAAGTTAAGGACCTGTAGGGATATTGCCCACCAGAGTCGATGGCTAAGGCCGAGAAAACTTGAGAGTCGCGGCAAGAAAATGAGTGGATAATGGAGGTCCCCGAACACATTTAGCCGAAGCCACAAGGTTTTATAGTAGAGGATCTTCAGATCCACAGAATCCGTGTGGTTCAAAAAGGGGGCCTACAGAGCATCAAAACCAAATCTAACGGGCGCAATATGTTTAAAAATCGAGAGTGACACTCCTTAGGAACCGAACAGGCACAAGCAACCGCCTGGCGCCATCAACCGCTTAGGAACCACACAACACCAGGCACCTGCCTGGAGCCATCAACCCTTTAGGAACCGCACTACCCCAGGAACAAGCACCCACCTGGCGCCATCAACCCTTAGGAACCGCACCACCCTAGGAACAAGCACCCGCCTGGCGCCATCAACCCTTTAGTGCACCACCTCAGGCACAAGCACGCCTGGCGCATCAATTTCCAGATGAAATTATGAGTCAGGTGAACACCTAAACAACATTTGGCATCTCTAAGCTTCCTACAGGAATATGCCTTTGAATATAAACAACACCTCCCCATTGGCATTCCTGTCTTTCCTGTAGGCGTTATATCCTTGTATTGTAACTGCTGTATCATCAAAAGGAATGATATACAGTGCCTTGCAAAATTATTCATCCCCCTTGGCATTTTTCCTATTTTGTTGCATTACAACCTGCAATTTAAATGGATTTTTATTTGGATTTCATGTAATGGACATACACAAAATAGTCCAAATTGGTGAAGTGAAATTCAAAAAATTACTTGTTTCAAAAAATTCAAAAAAATAAAACAACGGAAAAGTGGTGCGTGCATATGTATTCACCCCCTTTGCTATGAAGCCCCTAAATAAGATCTGGTGCAACCAATTACCTTCAGAAGTCACATAATTAGTTAGATTGCACACAGGTGGACTTTATTTAAGTGTCACATGATCTGTCACATGATCTCAGTATATATACACCTGTTCTGAAAGGCCCCATAGTCTGCAACACCACCAAGCAAGCGGCACCATGAAGACCAAGGAGCTCTCCAAACAGGTCAGGGACAAAGTTGTGGAGAAGTACAGATCAGGGTTGGGTTATAAAAAAATAACCGAAACTTTGAACATCCCACGGAGCACCATTAAATCCATTATTTAAAAAATGGGAAAGAATATGGCACCACAACAAACTTCGAGCTAAGAGAGGGCCGCCCATGAAAACTCACGGACCAGGCAAGGAGGGCATTAATCAGAGAGGCAACAAAGAGACTAAAGATAACCCTGAAGGAGCTGAATAGCTCCACAGCGGAGACGGAGTATCTGTCCACAGGACCACTTTAAGCCTTAACACTCCACAGAGCTGGGCTTACAGAAGAGTGGCCAGAAAAAAGCCATTGCTTAAAGAAAAAAAGGCATGTGAAGTCTCCCCAAACATATCGAAGAAGGTACTAGACTCCACCCACACACTCACTGGACCCTACCCACACACTCACTGGACCCTACCCACACACTCACTGACTCTACCCACACACTCCCTGGACTCTACCCACACACTCACTGGATTCTACCCACACACTCACTGGACTCTACCCACACACTCCCTGGACTCTACCCACACACTCCCTGGACTCTACCCACACACTCACTGGACCCTACCCACACACTCACTGGACTCTACTACACATGGATTCTACCCACACACTCCACTGGACTCTACCCACACACTGGACTCTACCCACACACTCCTGGACTCTACCCACACACTCACTGGACTCACCCACACACTCACTGGACTCTACCCACACACTCCCCTGGACTCTACCCCACACACTCACTGGACTCTACCTACACACTCACTGGACTCTCACCCACACACTCTCTGGACTCTACCCACACACTCACTGGACTCTACCCACACACTCACTGGACTCTACCCACACACTCCCTGGACTCTACCCACACACTCACTGGACTCCACCCTCACACTCACTGGACTCTACCCACACACTCACTGGACTCTACCCACACACTCCTGACTCTACCCACACACTCACTGACTCCACCTCACACTCACTGGACTCTACCCACACACTCACTGGACTCTACCCACACACTGGATTCTACCCACACACTCACGGACTCTACCCACACACTCACTGGACTCTACCCACACACTCCCTGGACTCTACCCACACACTCACTGGACTCCTACCCACACACTCCCTGATGTCGCGAAACTACTCTCAAATTCATAGACAGACCTATGGATGCAAGGACTGGCCATCCATGACATCACCATTATAGTTTTAACCATGTTGAGGAGATACAGTGTTGGTTTACATTTACATTGTTTCTAAACATTGGAGTAAAAAAGCTTACTTTTGGGTTCTGATGGGGTACGACAGTTGAACTAAGCTCATGAGGCATGTGTTATATTTTTCAAGAATCAATGGCTATATATAAATAATTTAAAAGTCCAAATATGGATGTAGCAACTGCAGATTCCCCCTTTAACACCACACATCAGTTCAACAACTGCAGAGTTTGTGCCTCTGTTTTTAAGACAGTACTTACTAGTGTTAATCAGGGCCCGGTTTCTCAAAACCATCTTACTGCTAAGTTCATCATTAGAATCATTGGATGCCTTAAGATGCCTTTGGGAAACCGGAACCAGATATCCAGTTTCCTCCTCTTCTTCCTCCTCCTTTTTCGATGTGACGGTCATCTCCCCCTCCTCCTCTTTCACTCCAAAACGGACTGCTTCCTCCTCTTCTTTCACTGTAACATCCTCCTCCTCTTTCACTCTGAACGCGTCTTCCCTCTTCTTTCACTGTAACGTCTTTCTCTTCTTCTTTCACGGTAACAGCCTCACCCTCTACTTGTTTTTTGTATTGTAACATCCTCCTCTTCCTCCTCCTCTTTCACTAGAGCTTCTTTCTCCGTCCAGCAGACCTCCTCTTCTTTAGCAGGGAGGAGAGTAGCTTAGTGAGCTCATGGTCGGGGGATGTTAGCTAGCTAGGCTAGTGCTAACTTAACCAGCCAGCTAGCTGACCAATAACAACAACACCGTAAATAGGAAATTAAATGGGATAACTAACTAGACGACAGAAGTGGGTTTAAAACACAGCGGCTAATATACACGAAAGCGTCTAAAGAGCTTTATTGGTTGGGCTATTTTGGCTAGCAAGCTACCGAGGTGTCTGACTAACTGTTGCTGCTGTTGAAAGAAGCGTCCCGTCCACTAGATTATACGTCACACTAGCAGCATAGCCTTAAAGTCCCACATCGCCATCTGCTGACTGGAGTGGGTAACGAAGTTGAGTAAAATGTAGATTTTATTTTCAGACAAAAAGTTAAAGGGTAGGAAGCATGAGTTTGTACTCACCAATGTAACAACACAGTGTGGTTAAAGACTTAGGAACTTAGTTGTAGTCATAATCTGGTTACCTATAAGTACAAACATTGTTATGTTTTTGGGGTTATTACATATTTATTAACTTATTTCCAATATCTTCTAAACTACCCACAATGCACTATTTCTCAACATCATATTGATCTAGTCTGTGCTACAGTTTGTATGCTAGCCCCTCTAACGAAAGGTTTAATTACTCTAACCTAAAAAAAATACTTGTTACTCATTGATAATTGGCGTCCACTTTGTCTTTTAAATAACGAGTCTAAGCTAATAGCTCTGGTTTTGGATGCCGTTATAGATGAGTCCCGGTCAGGGTTGATGAGAAATAGACAAATCTCGAATAATGTCACACTGGTATTAAATATCATAGATTACTCAGATTTGGTCTCTGATGAGAGGTTTGATTCTCTTTTGGGATTTTATAAAGCCTTCGATACATTTTACATTTTAGTCGATGCTCTTATCCAGAGCGACTTACAGTTAGTGCATACATTTTCATACTGCCCCCCGTGGGAAACGAACCCACAACCCTGGCGTTGCAAGCGCCATGCTCTACCAACTGAGCTACAGGGACAAAGTAGAACATTACTATTTTTCATGCCCTTAAACAATAAAAGGCCACTTTAAAATGTGCAGTTTTGTCACATAACACAATGCCACAGATGTCTCAAGTTTTGAAGGAGCATGCAATTGGCATGCTGACTGCAGGAATGTCCACCAGAGCTGTTACCAGAGAATCATCTTCAATTTAATGCTCTGAACTCCCCAATCTCCTGCATGTCCCTCTGAACTCCCCAATCTCCTGCATGTCCCTCTGAACTCCCCAATCTCCTGCATGTCCCTCTGAACTCCCCAATCTCCTGCATGTCCCTCTGAACTCCCCAATCTCCTGCATGTCCCTCTGAACTCCCCCAATCTCCTGCATGTCCCTCTGAACTCCCCAATCTCCTGCATGTCCCTCTGATCTCCCCCTCACTATTCTCCTCCTTTTAGTCCCAGTAACTTGACTTGGTTAACACACCTTTCACTTAAAGCACAAAGGTAAGGCTAGTCTGTCAAGGTGTCTGTCGGATAAACTATTTTTTTAAACAAAACCAGCATTGTAAAACGGCAGCAAATTGAACAATGCTCAGAAGTGGATTCAGTTGCATGGCAAGGTAGTTTTCCATGGTGTATTTGAGTCTTTCCATGTAATTAAACCGCCATAGAAAACGTAGATTGACCGGGGTTAGAGGAAGCAACAGATCTGGAGATGAAAATGACGAGGGTTTCAAGTTGATTTTGATTGGGTCCGAGGCGGCCGGAAACAAAATGGTACCACCCTCCCGACCCAACGCTGAAATATGGAAGAGATACAACCAGGAGGGGGCACGGCCTAAACTAGTAACGGTCACAGCAAACTAACGCTCTTATTTAAATCAACACTGTTAAGGACAAGCATATTAATAATAATAATAATAATATGCCATTTAGCAGACGCTTTTATCCAAAGCGACTTACAGTCATGCGTGCATACATTTTTACGTATGGGTGGTCCCGGGGATCAAACCATGCTCTACCAATTGAGCTACAGAGGACCATTAAGGTTAGAATATTGCAGAGAACAATCTAATTATTAATGTTGTAGAAAAGTGTCTTTGTCCTCCGTCAAACACAAAGAACTTTCAGAGTTTTTTGTAGAATTAATCCCTCCCTCTTGTCACGGTTTCGGCCGAGGCTGCCTCTCTCCCTTGTTCGGGCAGGTTTCGGCGTTCGTCGTCTCTGGAATTCTAGCTGCCACCGATGTATGTTTCATGTTCGTTTGCTTTTGTCTGTTTGTTTCCACACCTGTTTCTGTTTTGGCGTGATTAGTGTCCTATAAGTTTCTCGTTGTGTTTGTCTAGTGTTGTGTGTAATTATTTTCCGTCAGTTGTGTGTATTGCTCGGTTGAGCTTCTCTCCACTGCGCTGGAGTATTTTCGCACCTGTTTGTGCGCGGTTACATTTTGTCGCACCTGTTTGTGCGCTGTTACTTTTCGCCGTTGTGCGTATTATCGCCTTCGGGCAGTGTTGTCCTTTTGCCTATGTTTGGGCAGTAATACAAGTATTTGGAATATCGTTCTGAGTCCTGCGTTTGATTCCACCATTGCACCTACAGCACGCCCTGACAGAATTACACACCACCTATGGAATCAGCAGGAGCCGAAGCAGCCCAGACGAGACTGGAGGCCCAGGTTCGGGACCAACAAGATCAGATCCTGCAGATGGGGACCGCCCTGCAGGAGGTGATTTCCACCCTCCGAGAGGCTGGGGTACGCCTCCACCGCCTCCCCTTCCTGCCAGCACCATCGGCCAGCCCGCCCATTCCAGCGCCGGAACCTCGAGGAGTCCGACTATCTCTCCCGAGGGCCTACGACGGAACCGCGGCTGGGTGTCGAGATTCCTACTCCAGGTGGAGCTATACCTGGCCACAGTGCACCCGGCACCTTCAGGGCATGAGAGCGTGTCCGCCCTGATCTCCTGCCTGGCCGGAAAAGCGTTGGAGTGGGCCAACGCGGAGTGGAGGAAGATCGACGCCACAACGATTGCTACAACGAGTTCTCCCGCCGCTTCAGGGCGGTGTTTGACTCATCCCCGGAGGGGAAAGCGGCGGGGGAGCGTCTGGTCTTCCTCCGGCAGGGGAGGAGAAGTGCCCAGGAATTCGCGGCTCGAATTCCGTACTCTGCGGCAGATGCAGGGTGGAATGATCGGGCCCTCATCGATCTATACAGATGTAGCCTACGAGAGGACGTCCGTCGGGAGCTGGCTTGTAGGGACACCAGCCTCTCTTTCGACCAGCTGGTCGACATGTCCATCAGGCTGGATAACCTACTGGCTACCCGCGGACGTCCTGCGGAGGGTCAGTCCATTTTCACCCTCCAGCGCCTCCGAGCCGTGTCCTATGGAGCTCGGGGCGCTGGCGCTAGAGAGAGGAGGAGTCGGCAGGCTGGGGGTCCATCCACTGCACCAACTGTGGTCGGGGAGGACACACCGCGGCTAGGTGCTGGGGATGGCCTCCTAGGGGAGATGACGACAGGTCCCGCACTGGGGATTCCCTCCAGGTGAGTAGGCGCCCCACTCACCCAGAGCTCTCTGTTGCCCATTTTTGTATGCCTGTACGTTTTCCACAGGTGGCACCTCATTCCCAGCATAAGGCGCTGGTAGATTCAGGCGCGGCTGGGAATTTTATTGATAAAAAGTTTTGTTTAGCGTTAGGGATTCCCCTCATTCCTGTTGATGTTCCTTTTCCCGTTCACGCCCTAGATAGTCGTCCGTTGGGTACGGGCTTAATCAGGAGGTCACGGCGCCACTTAGGATGTGTGCGCAGGGGGGATCATCAGGAGATGATTCAGCTGTTCCTGATTGACTCTCCTGCGTATCCGGTGGTGCTGGGCATGCCCTGGTTGAGTACCCATAACCCAGCTATTTCGTGGCAGGAGAGGGCTCTGATGGAGTGGTCTGCTCAGTGTGTGGGTAGATGTTTGGGCGTTTCCGTAGGGGCTACCTCGGTGTAGAGTCCAAACCAGGTGCCCGTATTGCACGTTCCACCTGAGTATGGGGGATTTGGCTATTGCGTTTAGTAAGGCGAGGCGACACGGTTGCCACCCCATAGGCAGGGGGATTGTGCGATAGACCTCCAGGCAGGAGCTGCGCTCCCACGGAGCCATGTGTATCCTCTGTCTCAGGAGGAGAAGAAAGCTATGGAGATTTACATAGACGAATCTCTGAGACAAGGATACATACGGCCTTCCACTTCCCCTGCGTCCTCGAGTTTCTTTTTTGTGAAGAAAAAGGATGGTGGTTTGCGCCCGTGCATCGATTACCGTGGTCTCAATCAGATTACGGTGAAGTATAGTTATCCACTCCGCTGATTGCGACCATGACTGAGTCGTTGCATGGGCGCGTTTCTTCACGAAATTAGATCTCAGGAGCGCGTACAACTTGGTGCGCATCAGGGAGGGTGATGAATGGAAAACAGCCTTTAGTACCACCTCGGGCCATTACGAGTATCTGGTCATGCCATACGGGTTGATGAACGCTCCGTCAGTTTTCCAATCATTCGTGGATGAGATCTTCAGGGACATGCAGGGGCAGGGGGTGGTGGTGTACATTGATGACATTCTCGTGTACTCACCTACCCGTGTCGAGCATGTGGCCCTGGTGCGTAGAGTGTTGCGGAGGCTGGTGGAGCACGACCTGTATGTGAAGGCAGAGAAGTGTCTGTTTTTCCAGGAGTCGGTCTCCCTTTTTGGGTTATCAGTTGTCTGCGTCAGGGGTGAAGATGGAGGTAGACCGGGTGTCGGCCGTGCGTGATTGGCAAACACCAACCACTGTTAAGGAGGTGCAGCAGTTTTTGGGGTTTGCAAATTACTAGCAGGAGGTTTATCCGGGGTTTTGGACAGGTGGCAGCTCCCATCACGTCTCTGTTGAAGGGGGGTCCGGTAAGCGTCTGCAGTGGTCGGCCGAGGCGGACAGGGCGTTTGGGAGGCTGAAGGACCTGTTTACCTCGGCCCCGGTGCTGGCGCATCCGGATCCCTCTTTGCCGTTCCAGGTAGAGGTGGGACGCGTCGGAGGCCGGTTTAGGAGCCGTGCTTTCACAACGGTCTGGCGCGCCACCCTAAACTCCGCCCCTGTGCTTTTTATTCTAAGAAGCTCAGTCCGGCGGAGCGGAACTATGACGTAGGGGACAGGGAGCTGTTAGCCGTGGTACAGGCTCTAAAGGTGTGGAGGCACTGGCTTGAGGGGGCTCAACACCCTTTCCTCATTTTGACGGACCACCGTAACCTGGAGTACATCCGGGCGGCGAGGAGGCTGAACCCTCGCCAGGCAAGATGGAGTATGTTCTTGACCAGGTTTACTTTTAAGATCACGTACATCCCTGGGTCACAGAATGGCAAGGCAGATGCGCTGTCTCGGCGGTATGACACGGAGGAGAGGTCCGTGGAGCCCACTCCCATACTGCCTGAGTCGTGTCTGGTGGCACCGGTAGTGTGGGAGGTCGATGCTGAACTCGAGCGAGCAGCATGCACGACCCTAGTCCACCACAGTGCCCGGAGGGTCGGAAGTACGTTCGCTCGAGGTTCGGGATCGATTGATCTATTGGGCTCACACGTCACTCCTCCTCTGGACATCCGGGTATCGGCCGGACAGTGCACTGTCTTAGTGCCAAGTACTGGTGGCCCACGTTGGCAAGTGGGATGTGAGGGTTTATGTTTCCTCCTGCTCGGTGTGCGCCCAGTGTAAGGCGCCTAGACATCTACCTAGGGGTAAGTTGCTGCCCCTGCCCGTTCCACAACGACCATGGTCCCACCTCTCTGTGGACTTTATAACAGACCTTCCCCTCTCCCCAAGGGAATACGACCATCCTGGTCGTTGTGGACCGGTTCTCTAAGGCCTGTCGTTTGCTCCCCATGCCGGGTCTTCCTACTGCCCTACAAACTGCCGAGGCACTGTTTACCCATGTGTTCCGGCACTACGGGTACCCGAGGGACATTGTGGCTGATCGGGGTCCCCAATTCACCTCCAGAGTCTGGAGAGCGTTTATGGAGCGATTGGGGGTCTCGGTGAGTCTCACCTCGGGTTACCACCCGGAGAGTAATGGGCAGGTGGAACGCGTAAACCAGGATGTGGGTAGGTTTCTCAGAACATACTGCCAGGACCGGCCGGAGGAGTGGTCAAGGTACGTTCCCTGGGCCGAGATGGCCCAGAATTCCCTACGCCATTCCTCCACTAACCTAACTCCATTTCAATGTGTGTTAGGTTACCAGCCGGTTCTGGCACCCTGGCAGCAGAGCCAGATCGAGGCTCCTGCGGTGGATGAGTGGGCGCGGCGCTCGGAGGAGACTGGGAACGCTGCACACGTCCACCTGCAGCGGGCCCTCCGACGTCAGAAGGCGAGCGCTGATCTCCACCACAGTGAGGGACCGGTGTACGCACCTGGTGATCGAGTCTGGCTCTCTACCAGAAACCTGCCCCTCCGCCTGCCCCTGTCGGAAACTGGGTCGGCGGTTTGTAGGGCCATTTAAAGTCCTGAGAAGGTTGAACGAGGTATGTTATAGATTACAGCTACCTGTGGAGTATAAGTGTATTAACCCCTCGTTCCATGTGTCCCTTCTCAGGCCGGTGGTAGCGGGCCCACTCCAAGAAAATGAGATAGGGGAGACTCCTCCGCCCCCACTGGACATCGAGGGGGCACCGGCGACTCCGTGAGATCCATCTTGGATTCGAGACGCCGGATGGGGGGTCTCCAGTATCTAGTGGAGTGGGAGGGGTACGGTCCGGAGGAGCGGTGCTGGGTGCCGAGGAGAGACATTTTGGACCCGTCGCTCCTGACGGAATTCCATCGGGGGCATCCGACGCGCCCTGCTCCGCAGCCTCCTGGTCGCCCCCGAGGCCGGAGTCGGCGCACGTCTGGAGCCGCGCGTCAAGGGGGGGTACTGTCACGGTTTCGCCGAGGCTGCCTCTCTCCCTTGTTCGGGCAGGTTTCGGCGTTCGTCGTCTCCGAATTCTAGCTGCCACCGATGTATGTTTCATGTTCGTTTGCTTTTGTCTGTTTGTTTCCACACCTGTTTCTGTTTTGGCGTGATTAGTGTCCTATAAGTTTCTCGTTGTGTTTGTCTAGTGTTGTGTGTAATTATTTTCCGTCAGTTGTGTGTATTGCTCGGTTGAGCTTCTCTCCACTGCGCTGGAGTATTTTCGCACCTGTTTGTGCGCGGTTACATTTTGTCGCACCTGTTTGTGCGCTGTTACGCCGTCTGTGCGTATTATCGCCTTCGGGCAGTGTTGTCCTTTTTGCCTATGTTTGGGCATTAATACAAGTATTTGGAATATCGTTCTGAGTCCTGCGTTTGATTCCACCATTGCTGTCACGGTATACTACGCCAGAACCCAGAAGCAGACCAGGACAAGGTACTTAGAGGAAAAGGTGAGTGTTTATTAATTGACTCCCGAGTGAGGCTGAATAATCCAGGGACAGAGCGGGTGGCGTGGATGGGTTGTTGAGGGTGCAGGGGTAGGTCCAGACATGGCTCGGCAGCCGCCGACCATCAGGCAGAGGTTGGGTGAAGGTTCCGGGTGAGAGACTGCAGACAGAACAAAACGGAGGTGAGTACACAGCAATTCAACAAGGTGCAAAACAACAAAAACTAACGCTAGAACTCAAGGCTGATACGCTGACAAACATACTGTTCATGGCTAACGATCCGGCAGGAACTGGATGTTTGGCCAGAGCCTAAGAAGGGTGATGATCAGGACCAGGTGTGCAGATTGCTGATGGGATGCAGGTGCGGGAAAACAAGAGAGCTCCCCGGAGCGTTCCCGAACCCTCGGGAAACTGGAGATCACGAACAGGAAAACTAGTCACCAGACAGGACCCGACTCAGACTGCCGGGATCGTTACAGTACCCCCCCTCCGAAACGCCACCGGGCGGACCTCCCGGAGCGCCAGGATGGAGGCGGTAGAAATCACTGATGAGGTCAGCATCTAGGACCTGTCGCCGCGGAATCCAACTCCTCTCTTCAGGACCATACCCCCTCCCAGTCCACGAGATACTGGAAACCCCGGCCCCGCCGTCTGGAATCCATGATGCGACGCACCGTGTAGGCAGGACCACCTCCGATCATCCGAGGAGGAGGAGGAGGAGGCGGAGGAGGCAACAGAGGACTGAGGAAGACAGGCTTGAGGCAGGAGACATGAAAGGTGGGATGGACTCTGAGCGTCCTCGGTAGTTTGAGTCGAACTGCCACTGGATTGATCACCTTCTCCACCACAAACGGACCAATGAACTTCGGTAACAACTTCCTAGACTCAGTCCGTAAAGGAAGATCCCGTGGTGGCCAACCAGACCCTATCTCCGATGGTGTAGGTGGGAGCGGGGATCCGGCGACGATTCGCCTGGAGCTGATACCGGTCCGAAATCTAAGGAGTGCCTTTCTGGCCCGATGCCAGGTCCGGTGGCAACGACGAATATGGGCCTGAACAGAAGGCACTGAGAGCTCCTTCTCCTGAGAAGGGAACAAGGGAGGTTGGTAGCCATACAGGCACTGGAAGGGAGACATCCCAGTGGCAGATGTAGGGAGAGTATTGTGGGCATACTCAACCCAAGGCAACTGAGAGACCCAGGAGGTGGGGTTGGAAGAGACCAGACAGCGTAGCGTGGATTCCATCTTCTGGTTGGCTCTCTCCGCCTGACCATTGGATTGGGGGTGAAAACCAGATGTGAGACTGACTGTAGCTCCAATGGCCAAACAGAAGGACTTCCAGACAGCAGAGGTAAACTGAGGGCCACGGTCGGAAACGATATCACTGGGCAACCCGTGGACCCTGAAAACCTCCCTAACCAGGATCTCGGACGTCTCCGGGGCAGAGGGAAGCTTGGCAATAGGCACAAAGTGGGGCGAACTTGCTGAATCTGTCCACGATCGCCAGAACGACCGTGTTCCCCTCAGAAGCGGGCAACCCAGTGACGAAGTCCAGGGCCAGATGCGACCATGGTGCCGGGGAATAGGAAGGGGGTGAAGTAGTCCAGAGCTGGGCCGATTGGTACTCTTATTCTGCGCACACACTGGACAGGCAGCAACAAAACCCCGAAGTATCCTCGGCCATGGCAGCCACCAAAAACGTCTGCGAAGAAACGCCATTGTCCGAGCCACGCCAGGGTGACAAGCCATCCTGCTGGCGTGGGACCATTTGAGGACAGCAGGGACGAACCGACTCAGGCACAAACAACCCGACCCGGGTGGACCGTTACCGGGACCGGGCTGAGTCCGAAGGGCCGCCAGCACCTCCTCCTCAATCTTCCACATAATTGCTCCCACGACGCAGTTCCGGGGAGGATTGTCTCGGTCTTGGACCCACTCTCCCTCCGTCTTGGAGAACATCCGGGACAAGGCGTCCGCCTTGCCGTTCTTAGATCCAGGTCGGAACGTCAGGGCAAACTTGAATCGTCCGAAAAACAACGCCCACCTGGCCTGGACGGGAGTTGAGAGCGTTTAGCCGATTGCACGTAAGCAAGATTCTTGTGGTCAGTCCAGACAATAAACGGTTGCTCCGCCCTCCAACCAGTGGCGCCACTCCTCCAAGGCAAGTTTCACCGCGAGAAGCTCCCGGTTACCCACATCGTAATTCCTCTCCGCAGGCGAAAGGCGACAGAGTAGTAGGCGCAGGGATGGAGTTTACTGTCCGTGGAGCATCGCTGCGACAGATGGTCGCCAACTCCCCACATCAGACGCGTCCACTTCAACGACGAACTGACGGGCCGTGTCCGGTTGAGAGAGAATCGGTGCGTTGGTGAATCGCCTCTTCAAACCAGAAACGCTCGATCCGGCCTCCGGATTCCACTTGAAGGTCCTGATACTGGAAGTCAAGGCAGTTAACGGAGCGGCCACACGGCTGTAATCCCCGGATGAATCTGCGGTAGAAATTCGCAAACCCCAAAAATCTCTGGAGCTGCAATCTCGTACCGGCTGGACCCATTCCAGAACCGCTCTAACCTTCTCCTGGTCCATCCTAATCTCTCCCCTGGAGATGATGTACCCGAGAAAGGATGTCGTGTGGGCGTGAAACTCGCACTTCTCGGCCTTCACGAACAGGCGATTCTCCAACAATCGCTGCAGAACCTGCCGGACATGCTGGACGTGGTCGGAAGGTTCCTTCGAGAAGATCAGAATGTCATCCAGGTAAACAAACACAAAGAGACCGATCATATCTCTCTCAGGACGTCGTTCACCATACTCTGGAATACCGCTGGAGCATTGGTCAGTCCAAACGGCATCACCTGATACTGAAGTGACCCATCGGTGTATTGAAACCCGTCAACCACTCGTCCCCTCTCTGATCCGGATCAGGTGATACGCATTGCGTAGGTCTAGCTTGGTGAACACCGTAGCACCCTGTAAGGAGTCGAAGGCAGAACTCATCAAGGGCAGGGGATACTTGTTCTTGATCGTGATGTCATTCAACCCCGATAATCAATACACGGTCGAAGAGAGCCATCCTTCTTACCCACAAAGAAGAATCCTGCCCCAGGGGTGATGACGAGGGGCGAACGAGAGACCAGCAGCTAGGGACTCCTTGATGTAGGTCTCCAACGCCTCACGTTCAGGTCGGGAGATACTGTATAACCTTCCCTTGGGGTAGACAGCTCCAGGGACCAGGTTGATGGCACAATCATATGGTCGGTGGGGAGGGAGTGACAGAGCCTTCTGCTTACTGAAAACTTCCCCAAATCGTGATATGTCTCGGGAACCAGGGACAAATCTGGGGGTTTAGCCTCAATCACCTGACTGGGAACCGAATGGGGGCAGGCAGTCTTGAGACAGTTAGCATGACAATCAAGGCTCCAACTCGTTACCTTGCCCGTCACCCAATCGAACGTGGGATTGTGTTCCTTCAGCCAGGGGTATCCAAGGACCAGAGGAACATGGGAAGACGGCAGAATGAAGAATGAAATCATCTCAGAATGATTCCCGACAACCGCATCTTAACCGGTTCAGTCCTCATCGTGATACGTGCCAGACTACTGCCGTTCAGAGTGGTCGCTTCAATGGCTTCCGGCAATTGCTCCTTGGAAAGCCCCAGCTGTTCCACCAACTCGCATCAAGAAAGCTTCCATCGGCACCTGAATCGATAAAAGCGTTAAAGCGCTAAGCTCTGATTCCTGTTCACAAGGGTAGCCGGGAAACGGGGTCTGACAGAGGTACTGAGAGGTTGAAACTGGCTCGCTAAAAGTCCTCCCAACTTTGAGCCGGGCAGTTTGACGACCGCCGGAACAGGTGGAGATGTGATGTCCCCGAGCTACCACAGTAGAGGCAGCAGTTGGTCTGGACGTCTATGTTGACGCTCCTCCTTGGTTAACCTGTGCCGCCCCACTTGCATGGGTTCAGAATCGGGAGAGAGGACCTCTCCACTAATCCATTGTGGAGGAGAATGATCGACGTGTTCTGGTCCACCACCCCGACCCGACTGGGAACTGAGAAGCTGATCGATTGGACGGACCCCATTGCTTCTCCCTCCTTCGCTCTCGGACTCGATTATCCACCCGAATAGACAAGGCTACCAAGCTGTCCAGGTCACTAGGCTCCGGATAGGGGAGATCAACTCATCCTTGAGCTGCTCCGACAGACCCTGGTAAAAGGCCGCTTGCAGAGACTCCTTGTTCCACCCACTCTCCACAGCCAACGTCTTGAACTCGATCACGAAGTCGGCCACGCTGCGAGTTCCTTGGTGAAGCGAAACAGGCGCCTAGCTGCGTCCCTCCCTCGGACGGAATGGTCGAAGAGCTCTCATCTCGGCCGTGAACCCCTGGTATGAAGCCATGCAGGGGTCTTGTCGTTCCCAAACGGCTGAAGCCCACTCCAGCGCTCGACCACGCAGCAACGCAATCACAAAGGCTATCCTAGCCTTGTCTGTGGCATAAGAGTAGGGCTGTAGATCGAACACTAATCCACACTGCATAAGGAAGGAACGGCATCTTCCCAGCTCCCCTCATATCTATCCGGCGTCGGAACCTCGGGCTCACGGAAGGACACAGCTCCCGAGCGGCAGGCGAGATGGGGGAAACCCGTAGTGGATCCTCCACCGGAAACTTGCGTTGGTTCTGGACCTCCGTCAGACCGGTAGAAAGGTTCGAACTGACAACGCGATCTCCTGTAGTACCGTGCTATGATGGCCCAACATCTTCTCCTGATGGGTAATGGCATGGCGAACAGAGTCCAGGTCCGCTGGGTTCATTACTGGCCGGATCGTTCTGTCACGGTATACTACGCCAGAACCCAGAAGCAGACCAGGACAAGGTACTTAGAGGAAAAGGTGAGTGTTTATTAATTGACTCCCGAGTGAGGCTGAATAATCCAGGGACAGAGCGGGTGGCGTGGATGGGTTGTTGAGGGTGCAGGGGTAGGTCCAGACATGGCCTCGGCAGCCGCCGACCATCAGGCAAGAGGTTGGGTGAAGGTTCCGGGTGAGAGACTGCAGACAGAACAAAACGGAGGTGAGTACACAGCAATTCAACAAGGTGCAAAACAACAAAAACTAACGCTAGAACTCAAGGCTGATACGCTGACAAACATACTGTTCATGGCTAACGATCCGGCAGGAACTGGATGTTTGGCCAGAGCCTAAGAAGGGTGATGATCAGGACCAGGTGTGCAGATTGCTGATGGGATGCAGGTGCGGAAAACAAGAGAGCTCCCCGGAGCGTTCCCGAACCCTCGGGAAACTGGAGATCACGAACAGGAAAAACTAGTCACCAGACAGGACCCGACTCAGACTGCCGGGATCGTTACAATTGCACCTACAGCACGCCCTGACACCTCTTTGGTTCTTCCACCACTGTCTCCAGTTTTCACCTCTTGACCGCTCCGCCCACTTCCTTAATGGCGGTATCTGACTTCCCTCCCTTCTAGTTCCGTGTCTGGAAACAACAGTGGTGGGACCAAGCCCTGTCATGCAAAAATAACAGAGCCATTTCCTGGCTCCGTTCTGACCCCCTAATTGATTCCCAAACCTATCAATCGATACTTAAAACATGGCAGGTCCATAATCAATTTTCTCAAACATACACAAGCCTCCTCCCTCTGTACCACCCAGTCCAAACGCCCCCCATCATGCTGTGATTAACCAGGTTTAGTCTGAACTCTGTTCAACCCTGGCTCTGTTCCAGGACTATGCCTAAGGAGAGAGGCGAAGGGCAGCAGTCTGGTTTCAGTCACTGATAAGGCAGGACAGCCGTGGATTAGAGAGGAGCGAGGAATTAGACACGAAGACAGGTCAGATGAAAAGAGAAGTCGGAAGTTTACAGACACTTCCAGGTGGGAGTCATTAAAACTGGTTGAGGTATGAAGAGAGATGTCTATGTTATACTGGGTATATTTACTACTGTATGAGTTCTGTTGGTGTACTCTACCTGTATGTAATGGTATCCCAAACGGCATCCTATCCCCATAGAGCTCTGGTCAAAAGTAGTGCACTATATAGGGAACAGGGAGCCATTTGAGACACACTTTATGTGTGTGTGTGTGTGTGTGTGTGTGTGTGTATATGTACAGTTGAAGTCGGAAGTTTACATACACTTAGGTTGGAGTCATTAAAACTTGTTTTTCAACCACTCCACAAATGTCTTGTTAACAAACTATAGTTTTGGCAAGTCGGTTAGGACATCTACTTTGTGCATGACACAAGTACTTTTTCCAACAATTGTTTACAGACAGATTATTTGACTTATAATTCACTGTATCACAATTCAAGTGGGTCAGAAGTTTACATACACTAAGTTGACTGTGCCTTTAAACAGCTTGGAAAATTCCAGAAAATTTTGTCATGGCTTTAGAAGCTTCTGATAGGCTATTTGACATAATTTGAGTAAATTGGAGGTGTACCTGTGGATGTATTTCAAGGCCTACCTTCAAACTCAGTGCCTCTTTGCTTGACATCATGGGACAATCAAAAGAAATCAGCCAAGACCTCAGAAAAAATTGTAGACCTCCACAAGTCTGGTTCATATCTTCTCGATATAAGGTTTCTACTTGAAATAAAATAAGTGTTTCTACTCAAAATAAAATATAAGTGTCAGTATCCAAACACATGAAAAATACACAACAATAATGCAGCTCTGTTTCAACCATAATATCTATTTAAGACAGTTATCTTGCAATTGTATAAGCAATACATGAACTAGTGGATTATTTCTAATATTATTTATCATAATATAATTTATTAATGTTTACAAGGTCTAGTAATGCTTGCTCTCCATTTCGGACACTTCCCTAACAACAGACTTCTGAATCTAAGCAGAACCTGTTTACTTCCCTAACAACCGACTTCTGAATCTAAGCAGAACCTGTTTACTTCCCTAACAACCGACTTCTGAATCTAAGCAGAACCTGTTCACTTCCCCTAACAACCGACTTCTGAATCTAAGCAGAACCTGTTCACCTCCCTAACAGCAGACTTCTGAATCTAAGCAGAACCTGTTCACTTCCTAACAACCGACTTCTGAATCTAAGCAGAACCTGTTCACTTCCCTAACAAACGACTTCTGAATCTAAACAGAACCTGTTCACTTCCCTAACAACCGACTTCTGAATCTAAGCAGAACCTGTTCACCTCCCTAACAACAGACTTCTGAATCTAAGCAGAACCTTGTTTAGGGGATTAAGAGACATGTCCGTGGACACTCGTAACCGGAAAACCCTTTGTAACATACATCTACTACATAGGTAAGACATGAGAGAGGCGTAGTCTATCTTTTTTAGGATTCCTGGTTTTCCTCAGGCGTCCCCCATATGGGACTCCCAGTTCCAACACCAAAATCCATTTAAAATGTTACCTCACCTACTCTCCTTAACTAATGCTTCATCTATGTTTGCTTATTATCCCATTTCTGACGTCATTCTAGAGTCATTATCACCACAAAAGTAATATGGAACAGGATATAAGTCTGGGAGGATGAATATCTCCAAGTCCAGGTTTCTCCAGCTGTTGCTGGTCCTTGTAGTCATGACAAGCCCCTCCTCTTCCTCCTGCCACCACCCTATAAAAGACATTCTGGGTTTCCGTAAGGGGGCAGTCAAGTGGTCCTCCTTTGACGTTGCTTCCCATTAGAATTCGTATAGTGTCCTGGTTTCCCTGGTAACTGGGATCACCTCTGTCATGTTCATGTCCCATTCGGGTTCCGGTCCTTATGGTCGTTCTCCTCACAGTCATTTGTTTCACCGTGGTTCTGATCAACTGGGTTTTCAGCAATGGCAACAAACAGCAAAAAGACTATTCCCGTTACTACCAGTGCTATGCTTATTATCATTGCCATTTTTTGTGAACATTGCTCCCCGTTTTCCAAATGTCAAGAACCAGCCAATCCCAGGCACACGTGTCCTGCCCAGCATTGTCTCAATCCTTTAAGCTTGATCATTGCCTCAGAGAATATTCCTCCTGGGGGCAGTATTATCTTGACTTCCTGTCTCAATCCTTTAAGCTTGATCATTGCCTCAGAGAATATTCCTCCTGGGGCAGTATTATCTTGACTTCCTGTCTCAATCCTTTAAGCTTGATCATTGCCTCAGAGAATATTCCTCCTGGGGGCAGTATTATCTTGACTTCCTGTCTCAATCCTTTAAGCTTGATCATTGCCTCAGAGAATATTCCTCCTGGTGAGGTATTATCTTGACTTCCTGTCTCAATCCTTTAAGCTTGATCATTGCCTCAGAGAATATTCCTCCTGGGGGCAGTATTATCTTGACTTCCTGTCTCAATCCTTTAAGCTTGATCATTGCCTCAGAGAATATTGCTCCTGGGGAGGTATTATCTTGACTTCCTGTCTCAATCCTTTAAGCTTGATCATTGCCTCAGAGAATATTCCTCCTGGGGGAAGTATTATTAGGACTAAAAGTGCAGCCCTCGCTTCCGAACATAACACAGACTCTGCCTTTTTCTGCTAGGAGCCAATCCAGAGCCTGTCTATTCTGCCAGGTCATCTTACTTGTTCCCTGTACTTGTTCTCCCAGCGTTGACAATGCTGATGTAACCGGTGTGAAATGGCTAGCTAGTTAGCGGTGGCTGTTTTTTTCTGTAGGCCTAAATATATAACCTAATCATATTATTATCTATAGTAGAAAGCAATGGGTTAGAAGATGCCTACATAACAAACTCATAAAGTTAAATGCAACATCCATTTATGGCCAGCTACATAACCTCTAACATTGACTTATCCTGCAATAGATGTTCAATTGGTAATATTACATGTGTCTTCTTCTAATGCCTCTTAAGCAGGTTGACATTTATTGTGATGAGTCTTGTCCTGGAGGCAGAACTGAGGGATTTCTGCTAGATGGGCCAGCTGCAGTCAACATTGGCTATACTGTCAATTTTCATGAAAACACAAATGTAAGGTTAGGGTTATTTAATGTTAGGGGTTAGGCATTAGGGGTTAGCAGTGTGGTTAAGGTTAGGGTTATTTAATGTTAGGGTTAGGCATTAGGGTTAGCAGTGTGGTTAAGGTTAGGTTATTTCATGTTAGGGTTAGGCATTAGGGTTAGCAGTGTGGTTAAGGTTAGGGTTATTTCATGTTAGGGTTAGGCATTAGGGTTAGCAGTGTGGTTAAGGTTAGGGTTATTTAATGTTAGGGTTAGCCATTAGGGTTAGCAGTGTGGTTAAGGTTAGGGTTATTTCATGTTAGGGTTAGGCATTAGGGTTAGCAGTGTGGTTAAGGTTAGGGTTGTTTAATGTTAGGGTTAGGCATTAGGGTTAGCAGTGTGGTTAAGGTTAGGGATATTTAATGTTAGGGTTAGGCATTAGGGTTAGCAGTGTGGTTAAGGTTAGGGTTATTTAATGTTAGGGTTAGGCATTAGGGTTAGCAGTGTGGTTAAGGTTAGGGTTATTTCATGTTAGGGTTAGGCATTAGGGTTAGCAGTGTGGTTAAGGTTAGGGATATTTAATGTTAGGGTTAGGCATTAGGGTTAGCAGTGTGGTTAAGGTTAGGGTTATTTAATGTTAGGTTAGGCATTAGGGTTAGCAGTGTGGTTAAGGTTAGGGTTATTTCATGTTAGGGTTAGGCATTAGGGTTAGCAGTGTGGTTAAGGTTGGGGTTATTTAATGTTAGGGTTAGGCATTAGGGTTAGCAGTGTGGTTAAGGTTAGGGTTATTTAATGTTAGGGTTAGGCATTAGGTTAGCAGTGTGGTTAAGGTTAGGTTATTTCATGTTAGGGTTAGGCATTAGGGTTAGCAGTGTAAAGTAACTGAAAGTAATCAGATTACGTTACTGACTGTCAGTAATCCAAAAGTTAGTTACTGATGAGAATTCTGGACTGTAGATTTAGAAAGTAACTTACCCAGGCCTCCCAAGTGGTGTAGCGGTCTAAGGCACTGTGTCGCAGTGCTTGAGGCGTCACTACAGACCCGGGTACGATCCCAGGCGGTGTCACAGCCTGCCGTGACTGTGAGACCCATGAGGCGTCACTACAGACCCGGGTTCGATCCCAGGCGGTGTCACAGCCTGCCGTGACTGTGAGACCCATGAGGCGGCGCAAAAAAAAGGATCAGGATCTCGTCACGGTATCTTTGGCATTTCAATTGCCATGGGTAAAATGCATTTGTGTCCGTAGCTTATGCCTGCCCATACCATAACCCCACCATGGGGCATTCTGTTGACATCAGCAAACCGCTCACCCACACGACGCCATACACGTGCTCTGCAGTTGTGAGGCCGGTTGGACGTACGGCCAAATTCTCTAAAACAACGTTGGAGGCGGCTTATGGTAGAGAAATTAACATTCAATTCTCTGGCAACAACTCTGATGGACATTCCTGTGGCATTGCATTGTGTGATAAAACTGCATATTTTAAAGTGGCCTTTTATTGTGCCTAGCACAAGGTGCACCTGTGTAATGATCATGCTGTTTAATCAGCTTCTTGATATGCCACAGCTGTGAAGTGGATGGATTAGTATGGCAAAGGAGGAGAAATGCTCACTAACAGGGATGTGAACAACATTTGAGAGAAATCAGCTTTTTGTGAGTATGGAAAATGTCTGGGATCTTTTATTTCAGCTCATGAAACATGGGACCAACACTTGTTGCGTTTATATTTTTGTTCAGTATAGTTTATTTATATAGCACATTTCAGACATGAAATGCAACGCAATTCACAGGAAAAAATGAATAAAAGCTATGAAAATAAAAACTGAAATATTTACTAGACAACAAACAGTGGATAAAAAAACTAAAGAATATCAATAAAAGCTGAAAGACTAAAGAGCATCTAAGGAAATAACATTGATTAAAACAGTAAGAATATGATGTAATATCCAGCCCAAAATATAAGCTGGTTTTACTACACTGTTTATAAACAATATAATTGTGCAACAAAAAAAATCAGTTAATCACATAAATTATTATGATTACTAAATGTTACATGAAATGGAAATATTATGAAATATCAAAACCGAATGTACACCCCTTTGTTCATATGTATTGGCAATAATTCATTTCCAATAGGGAGGCATGGAATAATTAAAAATGTATATTTTGTCAGGCTGGATGTTTGAAATATGAGTAGGTGATTTGAGTCATGCTTCTTCAGTAGTGGAATAAAGACAATTAGCACTTGAATGTTGTAAAGAAATACTGGAGTGATGTAAGATAGTTAATAAAACAGTTCATAGACGCATGTGTTATCCTGCGTCAATGTTTATAGGCTGCAAGTACGTTGAAATGAAGTTGTTTTCAAGTCGTTGAAACAACGACCTAAAAAATACATATTTTTAACTTTAACTTTCAACCAAAACCAAACGTAGATTGGACCTCGAGCATAGTCTTCTTTTCAACAATTTTTCAACTATATTTTGCAAGGGGGATACTGCCCAATGTCAAAACACAGTTTTAACGTGTCCAAATCAATAACCAATATGCAGAAATAGTTTGTGATAAATGGAAAACCTAAACATAACATGTACTATCGACACAAACATGTTCCACAATAGTAATCATAATAATACTTGTATTTTTTTAAACAACCACCTTATTAACTGCACAAGCACCAAAAACACAGTCGTTTTGACAAGTGGCAATAAATCACTAATATCCATTAGGGGGGAAAATCAGGTTGTACGTGCTGTTGAAACTAACACAACAAAAAAATACACATGGAAACGGGCGATATCTTTTACTTCACTGGTTAGAGGACAACCTGCAGAAGACAGTCAGCTACATTTTGGAGTGATGCATTTAAATTTAGCGGTCCCCAAAACGAAGAGAAACGCAACACTTATTTGTCATCACTCATATCGATATCATGTTGAAATCAATTGTGCGCGAGGGGGGAGATGAGGTTGCACGTCCTGTTAAAACTAACAGCTCAAAAACCACATGGAATCTGGGAATAATGTGTACATCACTGGTCAGAGGACAATTTGTAGAAAACAGCAAGCTACATTTAGAAGTGTTGCATTTTGATTCAAGTGGGTCGCCAACGTGGTAAGTGTAACACAACTCATTTCAGAGCCTGGATTTTCCCCCTGATGAGGCTAATATCCATATCACGCTGAAATCAATAGAACAGGGGGAAAACGGTTGGGGAGGTGCACAATTGGCCCAGCGTCGTCCAGGGTAGGGGAGGGAATGGCCAGCATGGATGTAGCTCAGTTGGTAGAGCATGGCGTTTGCAACGCCAGGGTTGTGGGTTCGATTCCCACGGGGGGCCAGTATGAAAATACAAAAATAATGTATGATGGTTCTACATTGTAAAATTCATTAAAATACTCATACAACAATGTTAAAACATTGTGACATTATTTAATTGATATCATGAAACAACTCCTTCATGTATGTACTTTCTGATGTTTAATCAGAGCTCTTTTACCAGCGTATCTCTTGCCACATTGATCACAGCTATATGGTTTCTCTCCTGTGTGTGTTCTCTGGTGACTAGTCAGATGGCTAGATGTAATAAAACTCTTCCCACATTGATCACAGCTATAAGATTTCTCTCCTGTGTGTGTTCTCTGGTGTATAGTCAGCTGGCTAGATGTAGTAAAACTCTTCCCGCATTGATCACAGCTATAAGGTTTCTCTCTAGTGTGTGTTCTCAAATGTACCATCAGGTTGCTTGATCGACTAAAACTCTTCCCACATTGATCAAAGCTATAAGGCTTCTCTCCTGTGTGTATTCTCTGGTGTATAGTCAGGTTGCTTGATTCACTAAAACTCTTCCCACATTGATCACAGCTATAAGGCTTCTCTCCTGTGTGTGTTCTCTGGTGTGATTCTAAATATTGGGACGAAACAAAACTCTTCCCACAGTCAGAGCAGTGGTGTGGTTTCTCTTCTGTGTGTGTTCTCAAATGTACCTTCATGTTGCTTGAGTAAGTAAAACTCTTCCCACATTGATCGCAGCTATATAGTTTCTCTCCTGTGTGTGTTCTCAAATGTCCCTTCAGGCAGCTTGAGCGAGTAAAACTCTTCCCACATTGATCACAGCTATAAGGTTTCTCTCCTGTGTGTGTTCTCAAATGTCCCTTCAGGCTGCTTGAGTGAGTAAAACTCTTCCCACATTGATTACAGCTATAAGGTTTCTCTCCTGTATGGATTCTCTGATGTCTTTTAAGGTCTGCTGAAGAGTTGAATATCTTCCCACAGTCAGAGCAGCAGTGAGATTTCTTCCCTGTGGGTTTCCGCTGGTGTTTCTTGAGGTGTTCTGATCTGGAGGGGACACTTCTCTGACTCCTCAGCTTCATGATGTTGAGGCTCCCCAGAGGATCCACGATAGTCACGTCTCTCTTCTATGTGAATGACAAAGTCAGACAGATGGTTAAAAGGCCCACAACAGCAGAAATACTGTTTATTTGAGGTAAAAGGTGATGCCCAGAGCGTACCCATGAAGCTGTACAACAATTGACATCTGTTAAATTATTTGACAATTGTCTTAAGACAGTCAAGTGAGCAATAATAGTAATATCTTGTCTTGTTTTCACATTAGTAGTAACATCGATGATTGTAGGCTAGAAATATTAATACGCACAAAACATATGAACAAAATCATCCACTGTGAAAGTTGATACTTGCAGGCCCTTCATATGTAGGCTATGAGCAGCACTTCGTTAAATTGATCAAATCAGTTATTGTTTTCCTTGATCAAACCGTGAGCAACACCTGTCAAACTCATTTCTCTCAAAACACAGAGATGTCGATTCACACGGAACTGGTATTACCAGAGGACCTTGGAGTTCGCCAAAAAACAGTAGGTTATTCTGGCTTGAATTGTTACTCTCCTGCCATGTAAAAATGACTGCCATGGCAGATTCAGACGGGACTAAAATTACAGATGTGCTGTTTTGTGCTTGTGCATATAATTACATTCAGAACCGCGGACAGCAACAGTATCCAAAGCGGGAGAAAGTACATTTGTTATAAAATAATATTAGATTTATTAGTGTTGCATCATTTTTTTGTACATAATATAACCATATACAATTTATGTATCACATGTCTTAGAGCGATGGACTGTGCCATCTCCGTGGCCTCCACAAAGTCTTGTGCACCAGCTGTTCCGGACGACTGTATGATCACTCTCTCCTTAGCCGATGTGAGTAAGACCTTTAACCCCTGTAAATCTAAGCCGTTGGGGGAGGGGGGCTAAACGGACATATGGAATTGTTTTAAGATGGTCGTACTATGGATTACTTCAATTACTTAGATTGAAGCAAATTTGCGTCAATTGACTCCAAGGGGTTAAACAGGTTAATCTTCACAGACAGATTACCAGGACGCGTACTCAGAGCATGCACTGACCAGCTGGCAAGAGTCTTCACTGACATTTTAAAACGTCTCCCTGACCGCGTCTGTAATACCTACATGTTTCAAGCAGAGGCATTAATATGGAGTTGGTCCCCCCTTTGCTGCTATAACAGCCTCCACTCTTCTAGGAAGGCTTTCCACTAGATGTTGGAACATTGCTGCGGGGACTTGCTTCCATTCAGCCACAAGAGCTTTAGTTAGGTCGGGCACTGACGTTGGGCAATTAGGCCTGGCTCGCAGTCGGCCTTCCAATTCATCCCAAAGGTGTTCGATGGGGTTGAGGTCAGGGCTCTGTGCAGGCAAGTCAAGTTCTTCCACACCGATCTCGACAAACCATTTCTGTTTGGACTTCTCTTTACGCACAGGGGCATTGTCATGCTGAAACAGGAAAGGGCCTTCCCCAAACTGTTGCCACAAAGTTGGAAGCACAGAATCGTCTAGAATGTCACTGTATGCTGTAGCGTTAAGATTTCCCTTCACTGGAACTAAGGGCCTAGCCCGAACCATGAAAAACAGCCCCAGACCATTATTCCTCATCCACCAAACATTACAGTTGGCACTATGCATTGGGGCAAGTAGTGTTCTCCGGGCGTCCGCTAAACCCAGATTCGTCCGTCGGATTGATCACTCCAGAGAACGCCTTTCTACTGCTCCAGAGTCCAATGGCAGCGAGCTTTACACCACTCCAGCCGACACTTGGCATTAAGCATGGTGATCTGGGCCTTGTGTGCGGCTGCTCGGCCATGGAAACCCATTTCATGAAGCTCCCGACTAACAGTTATTCTGCTGACGTTGCTTCCAGAGGCAGTTTGAACGCGCTTCAGCACTCGGCGGGCCTGTTCTGTGAGCTTGTGTGGCCTACCACTTTGCGGTTCAGCCGTTGTTGCTCCTAGACTTTTCACTTCACAATAACAGCACTTACAGTTGACCAGGCAGCTCTAGCAGGGCAGAAATTTGACGAACTGACTTGTTGGAAAGGTGGCATCCTATGACGGTGCTACGCTTAAAGTCACTGAGCGCTTCAGTAAGGCCATTCTACTGCCAACTTTTTGTCTATGGAAATTGCATGGCTGTGTGCTCGATTTTATACACCTGTCAGCAACGGTTGTGGCTGAAACAGCTGAATCGACTAATTTGAAGGGGTGTCCACAACTTTTGTATATAGTGTATTTGCGACTGCTCGAACTAAAAAAATCTCAGTCTAAAAAAATCTCTGTCGACAAAAGAGCCTATTGACCAAACAATCGACCAGTCGACTAGGGTCAGCCCTAAAAAAAATGAAAATACATTTGCAGAATATTATACAATGACTTATCAACAGCTCCAACAATTTGACCCCCACAGGAAAGCCTCACTGGCAGATATAGAAAGACCCATAAACTGGATAGTCATTGATTCCTGAAGAATATAACTTTTAAATGCCTCAAATGTTTCAACTGTCTTACCCCATCAGAAACCAAAACATAAGCTCGTATAACGCCACTGTTTGGAAACAAACACTGTTTAGTCTCAATTTGGTAAAAACTGTGATTTTGACCTTGTGGACGGCCAGTCCTTGTATTCATAGTGTAGTGAATTCCAGGGGTAGCCCTGAGCTGGACTCAAACCTGGGTCCAGAGACTGTCAAGCCAACACCTTATAACTGTTATACCAAGATGTCTGAACTTCTTGATGAGGTCGCTAGGTTTTGGGTTAAGGTTGCTACAATAGCTTTCTCTATGAATTTGAGAGTGGTTACATTTCTCCAGCCCCCATCCCTCAGCTGTTTACCAAACCAAGTCTAAGGGCAGCCATTTTGTTTATGTTTAAATCCAAGGTTGTCCCTTTAAAAAAGCCACACATCAATCAATCCACCAATCTGCAGTTCAAACAATAACAAAGCTGTCATTCTGCCACTGTTTTGGTAATAAGATGATGGATGGGACTGGAGAAATGTAACTACTCTCAAATTCATAGACAGACCTATGGATGCAAGGACTGACCATCCATGGTATCAACATTATAGTTTTAACCATGTTGAGGCGATACAGTGTTGGTTTACATTTACATTGTTTCTAAACATTGGAGTAGAAAAAAGCTATTTTGGGGACTGATGGGGTACGACAGTTGAACTAAGCTTATGAGGCATGTGTTATATTCTTCAAGAATGTAAATAATTTAAAAGTCCAAATATGGATGTAGCAACTGCAGATTTCCCCCTTTAACACCACACATCAGTTCAACAACTGCAGAGTTTGTGCCTCTGTTTTTAAGACAGTACTTACTAGTGTTAATCAGGGCCCGGTTTCTCAAAAGCATCTTACTGCTTAGTTCATCATTAGAACCATTGGATGCCTTAAGATGACTTTTGGGAAACCGGAACCAGATATCCAGTTCCCTCCTCTTCCTCCCCCTCTTCTTTCACTCCAAAAACTGCATCCTCCTCCTCTTTTACTCTGAACGCGTCTTCCTCTTCTTTCACTGTAACATCCTCCTCCTCTTTCACTCTGAACGCGTCTTCCTCTTCTTTCACTGTAACATCTTTCTCTTCTTCTTTCACGGTAACAGCTTCACCCTCTACTTGTTTTTGTATTGTAACATCCTCCTCTTCCTCCTCCTCTTTCACTACAGAGCTTCTTTCTCCGTCCAGCAGACCTCCTCTTCTTTAGCAGGAGGAGAGTAGCTTAGTGAGCTCATGGTCGGGATGTTAGCTAGCTAGGCTAGTGCTAACTTAACCAGCCAGCTAGCCGACCAATAACAACAACACCGTAAATATGAAATTAAATGGGATAACTAACTAGACGACAGAAGTGGGTTTAAAACACAGTGGCTAATATACACGAAAGCGTCTAAAGAGCTTTATTGGTTCGGCTATTTTGGCTAGCAAGCTACCGAGGTGTCTGACTAACTGTTGCTGCTGTTGAAAGAAGCGTCCCGTCCACTAGATTATACGTCACACTAGCAGCATAGCCTTAAAGTCCCACATCGCCATCTGCTGACTGGAGTGGGTAACGAAGTTGAGTAAAATGTAGATTTTATTTTCAGACAAAAAAGTTAAAGGGTTAGGAAGCGTGAGTTTTTACTCACCAATGTAACAACACAGTGTCGTTTTAAAGACTTAGTAACTTAGCTGTAGTGAAGAATGAACCAGAGGCTGAGCAGGCTGCCATAGAGGTGGTGGTTGAGCAGTCAGAGGAGGCGCTGCCTGTAGCAGAGGTCCAACGGAGATCTCACCCCTGAGATGATCCTCAGCATGATGGACCTGTGATCTAGCCCACACAGACAGCTCAAGGACTTCCCTTCTCTCAACCTTCCTTCAAGTCCACCCTCTTCATATGATCTGCCGTATTACAAAACCACTCCGCTTTACTCTTTATTTTCATAATTTGTTTTTAACAAATCTGTGTTTCTTTTCACTCTCAAACCCACATCCTTCCATGCATTCACTGTAACAGTTTAAGTTCCAATTGCTTTGGTCTGGGCGGCAGGTAGCTTAGTGGGTAAGAGCGTTGTGCCAGTAACCGAAAGGTCGCTGGTTCTAATCCCGAGCCGACTAGGTGAAAAATCTGTCGATGTGCCCTTAAGCAAGGCACTTAACCCCTAATTGCTCCTGTAAGTCGCTCTGGATAAGAGCGTCTGCTAAATGACTAAAATGTAATATAAATGTAGTCACGATCTGGTTGATCTACAAATCACCTGATTGGTTTAGTATTGGGTATTTAGTATCTTAAATCACCTGATTGGTTTAGTATTGGGTATTTAGTATATTAAATCACCTGATTGGTTTAGTATTGGGTATTTAGTACATTAAATCACCTGGCATCATAAATAACTACTCATTATTATTCATAAATCAGTCAGCCAGTCACCATTTACCCACAATGCAGCATGGATTTGATGCTCTCCAACACGGCCAGTGGTTTAGTAGATATAAAGGCTACACTACACGATGTACCCAGTCAGGGAACCTGAAAGAACATGAGAGGACACACACACAAGACAATCCCTACCAACATACTAATACACAGGAGGAGAAGACATACCACTGCTCTCACACAGGAGGAGAAGACATACCACTGCTCTCACACAGGAGGAGAAGACATACCACTGCTCTCACACAGGAGGAGAAGACATTCCACTGCTCTCATTGTGGAAAGCTAGTTGACAGGTGAGTTCTAGGCTCTTTCTGAAATCATTCTTCCTCGATTCCTCTCCTCGATTCCTTCTAAAACCCATTGGAGAAGAAGGTCAGAGGGGAGGGACCTTGTACCTTCTCCTCCAATACAGTTGATCCAATACAGGTGAGGAGACAGGATGCGAATCAAGGAAAGACAAAGTGAGAAAGCCCTAGTAGCCATCTTGTGGTGATGTCACCCACCCTGAGACCTACACTACTGTTGTCCTGCCCAACCATGATCAGGGTTTTGGTAGGATAATGGCTGCTACTTTTTGGGTATGAAGTGCTGTTGTGGAAAGGGGGTTTCATCCTAGGTCAGCCATACAGGGATTGTTACACCAATGATCAGACATCATCTGCAGCTGAACATCAATATCATCAGACAAAATTAGAGCGAGTAACAACCAAATAAAACAGACAAACAGGGAATGTTCAAGGACCAAAAAAGACACTATACCTCATTCAAAGAATCAACACTTTATTTCATATCATACAAAGAACGCCTATGTAAATGGTTTGGCGGGTTAAGACATTAATCTTACTCCAAAAGAAGAGAATGAATAGTTGAATGAATAGTGTCTAATCCAAATAATCAGGGCTGGAACAGAAACCTGCCCACCCAGTAGCTAGATCTCTAGCAGTAAGGTTGGCCATGCATGTTCTAGGTCTATACATTGTTGCTTTAACAGTATTGTTGTAGTCCTACAACCAATTATAACAGTAAACCAATAGCATATACAGAGCATTCAGAAAGTATTCAGACCCCTTGACTTTTTCCACATTGTTACGTTACAGCCTTATTCTAAAATGGATTAAATAAATTGTTTTCCTCATCAATCTACACACAATACCCCATAAATTCGAAGCAAAAACAAGTTTGTAGATTTGTTTAACAAATTCATTAAAAATTAAAAACAGAAATACCTTATTTAAATAAGTATTCAGACTCTTTGCTATGAGACTCGAAATTGAGCTCAGGTGCATCCTGTTTCCATTGATCATATTTGAGATGTTTCTAAAACTTGATTGGAGTCCTCCTGTGGTAAATTCAATTGATTGGACATGATTTGGAAAGGCACACACCTGCCTATGTAAGGTCCCACAGTTGACAGTGCATGTTAGAGCAAAAACCAATCCATGAGGTCGAAGGAATTGTCAGTAGAGCTCCGAGACAGGATTGTGTCGAGGCACAGATCTGGGGAAGGGTACCAAAACATTTCTGCAGCATTGAAGGTCCCCAAGAACACAGTGGCCTCCATCATTCTTAAATGGAAGAAGTTTGGAACCACCAAGACTCTTCCCAGAGCTGGCCGCCCGGCCAAACTGAGCAATTGGGCGAGAAGGGCCTTGGTCAGGGAGGTGACCAAGAACCCGATGGTCACTCTGACAGAGCGCCAGAGTTCCTCTGTGGAGATGGGAGAACCTTCTAGAAGGACAACCATCTCTGCAGCACTCCACCAATCAGGCCTTTATGGTAGAGTGGCCAGACGGAAGCCACTCCTCAGTAAAAGGCACATGACAGCCCGCTTGGAGTTTGCCAAAATGCACCTAAAGGACTCTCAGAGCATGAGAAACAAGATTCTCTGGTTTGATGAATCCAAGATTGAACTCTTTGGCCTGAATGCCAAGCGTCACGTCTGCAGGAAACCTGGCACCATCCCTACGGTGTAGCATGGTGGTGGCAGCAGCATCATGCTGTGGGGATGTTTTTCAGTGGCAGGGACTGGCAGACCAGTCAGGATTGAGGGAAAGATGAACGGAGCAAAGTACAAAGATTCTTCCTCTGATGAGGCTCATATCATGCTGAAATCAATAGAACAGGGGGCAAACGACTAGAGTTCTACATTGTGACATTATTAATTAAAATACTCCTACTACAATGTTAAAACATTCTACATTGTGACATTATTCATAAAAATACTCCTACTACAATGTTAAAACATTCTACATTGTGACATTATTTCATTGATATCATGAAACAACTCCTTCATGTATGTATTTTCTGATGTTTGATCAAAGATCTTTTATCAGAGTATCTCTTGTCACATTGATCACAGCTATATTTCTCTCCTGTGTGTCTTCTCTGGTGTGATACCAGGCTGCTTGACTGAGTAAAACTCTTCCCACATTGATTACAGCTATATGGTTTCTCTCCTGTGTGTGTTCTCTGGTGTGATACCAGGCTGCTTGACTGAGTAAAACTCTTCCCACATTGATTACAGCTATATGGTTTCTCTCCTGTGTGTGTTCTCTGGTGTGATACCAGGCTGCTTGACTGAGTAAAACTCTTCCCACATTGATCACAGCTATAAGGATTCTCTCCTGTGTGTACTCTCTTGTGTATTGTCAGATGGCTAGATGTAACAAAACTCTTCCCACATTGATCACAGCTATAAGGTTTCACTCCTGTGTGCGCTCTCAGATGTACTATCAGCCAGCTTGAGTGAGTAAACTCTTCCCACATTGAGTACATTTACAAGGTTTCTCTACTGTGTGTATTTTCTGGTGTGATTTTAAATCTGTTGAACTAACAAAACTCTTTCCGCAGTCAGGGCAGTGGTAGTTTCTCTCCTGTGTGCCCTCTCAGATGTACTATTAGGCAGCTTGAATGAGTAAAACTCTTCCCACATTGATCACAGCTATAAGGTTTCTCTCCTGTGTGTATTCTCTGGTGTGATTTCAGGCAGCTAGACTGAGTAAACTCTTCCCACATTGAGCACAGCCATAAGGTTTCTCTCCAGTGTGAATTCTCAAGTGTACTTTAAGTGAGTCTGACCGTGAGTAACTCTTCCCACACTCAAAACAGTGGTGAGGTTTCTCTCCTGTGTGTACTCGCTTGTGTATTTTAAGTTCTGATGAAGATTTGCAACGTTTCTGACTGTCAGAGCAGGAATTAGATTTCTTCCCTGTGGGTCTCTGCTGGTGTTTCTTGAGGTGATCTGATCTGTAGAGGCTCTTCTCTGCCTCGTCAGCGTCATGATGTTGTTGAGGCTCCCCAGAGGATCCACGAAAGTCACGTCTCTCTCCTGTGTGAACGACAAAGTCAGAGAGATGGTTAAAGGCCCACAACAGCAGAAATACACTGTTTATTTGAGATAAAGGTGATGCCTAGAGCGTACCCATGAAGTTGTGCAACAATTGACGTCTGTTAAATTATTTGACAATTGTCTTTTATATAGTCAAGTGAGCAACAATAGTCATATTTTGTCTTGTTTTTCACATTAGTAGTAACATCGATGATTCTAGGCTAGAAATAAGTTATTAAAGTTGAAGAAACCTTAGGCAATGCACCAGACCACTTTTGGTCACCAATATAGGCCCCTTTCTGTGTTCTAAAAATTGCCGCAGAGGGCGATGCACACGCAATTTGGTTGCAGAAACTCCTCCCTGCTAATACAGAAACCGCTAGTTATGGATGTAGTATATCTGTAAGGAGGAAAAATGGTGAGCAAAGATTTTAGTTTTTCACAATGTATTCTGAATATTACAGCGCACGATCAGTGGAAGATCAGGAGTGCTACTCAAGGAAACTCACATGAAGCTCTGTGTCGCTATTCACTAATTCACCCCCCGTGGGGGAACACTCAGGGGGAGTTTGACTTCCTGGATCAGCTGATGATCGTTGAACATGTGACTGTAACTAATCAGCTACAGTATGAAGTATTATGTGTAATTATTGAAGAACCGCGTTAATGACAGTATAGACTTTGGTGTTTGTGAATCAACTTAAGGTAGACTTTGGTGTTTGTGAATCACCTTAAGGTAGACTTTGGTGTTTGTGAATCAACTTAAGGTAGACTTTGGTGTTTGTGAATCAACTTAAGGCGACTCTCAGTTAGAACCATTGGAGTTTGTAAACTCTGAAATGATTTAGGATTTCTGTGGCCCATGAAAACTGTTTTCCCAGCGTAACATAAGGAGACACTAAATGTTACGTAGCTAGAGCGCATTTCAAAGATTTGAAAACAAAAAACTGTCCGACAGCAAGATCCAGTATTTAAAATTGAAGTTCATCATATGACAAGCTTAACGTTATGACTATAACTACTGTTCCCTGAAGGAGGGAAACTAGGTACAACATACTATTAAATCCACGCCTCGCTGGAAGCCCCGCCTTCCACAGGTGATGAGCGTGAGGCTCGGATTCATTCCTTCAATTTAATACCGCTCTTCACCGACCCAGGAAGGGGCGGGGCCAAACAGGTGTTGTATTGCATTTCCCCCTCCTTCAGGGAACAGTAGTTATAGTCAAAGTTACGCTCCCTTTCAGTCGGTCAACTTCGGTACAACATACTAATGGGGGAAATAGAATCATTGCTATGAAGCCCCTAAATAAGATCTGGTGCAACCAATTACCTTCAGAAGTCACATAGTTAGTTAAATAAAGTCCACCTGTGTGCAATCTAAGTGTCACATTATCTGTCACATGATCTCCAGTATATATACAGTGGGGAAAAAAGTATTTAGTCAGCCACCAATTGTGCAAGTTCTCCCACTTAAAAGATGAGAGAGGCCTGTAATTTTCATCATAGGTACACGTCAACTATGACAGACAAAATGAGAAAAAAATCCAGAAAATCACATTGTAGGATTTTTTATGAATTTATTTGCAAATTATGGTGGAAAATAAGTATTTGGTCAATAACAAAAAGTTTCTCAATACTTTGTTATATACCCTTTGTTGGCAATGACACAGGTCAAACGTTTTCTGTAAGTCTTCACAAGGTTTTCACACACTGTTGCTGGTATTTTGGCCCATTCCTCCATGCAGATCTCCTCTAGAGCAGTGATGTTTTGGGGCTGTCGCTGGGCAACACAGACTTTCAACTCCTCCAAAGATTTTCTATGGGGTTGAGATCTGGAGACTGGCTAGGCCACTCCAGGACCTTGAAATGCTTCTTTACGAAGCCACTCCTTCGTTGCCAGGGCAGTGTGTTGGCATCATTGTCATGCTGAAAGACCCAGCCACGTTTCATCTTCAATGCCCTTGCTGATGGAAGGAGGTTTTCACTCAAAATCTCACGATACATGGCCCCATTCATTCTTTCCTTTACACGGATCAGTCGTCCTGGTCCCTTTGCAGAAAAACAGCCCCAAAGCATGATGTTTCCACCCCCGCAGCTTCACAGTAGGTATGGTGTTCTTTGGATGCAACTCAGCATTCTTTGTCCTCTAAACACGACGAGTTGAGTTTTTACCAAAAAGTTATATTTTGGTTTCATCTGACCATATGACATTCTCCCAATCCTCTTCTGGATCATCCAAATGCACTCTAGCAAACTTCAGACGGGCCTGGACATGTACTGGCTTAAGCAGGGGGACACGTCTTGCACTGCAGGATTTGAGTCCCTGGCGGCATAGTGTGTTACTGATGGTAGGCTTTGTTACTTTGGTCCCAGCTCTCTGCAGGTCATTCACTAGGTCCCCCCGTGTTGTTCTGGTATTTTTGCTCACCGTTCTTGTGATCATTTTGACCCCACAGGGTGAGATCTTGCGTGGAGCCCCAGATCGAGGTAGATTATCAGTGGTCTTGTATGTCTTCTATTTCCTAATAATTGCTCCCACAGTTGATTTCTTCAAACCAAGCTGCTTACATATTGCAGATTCAGTCTTCCCAGCCTGGTGCAGGTCTACAATTTAGTTTCTGGTGTCCTTTGACAGCTCTTTGGTCTTGGCCATAGTGGAGTTTGGAGTGTGACTGTTTGAGGTTGTGGACAGGTGTATTTTATACTGATAACAAGTTCAAACAGGTGCCATTAATACAGGTAACGAGTGGAGGACAGAGGAGCCTCTTAAAGAAGAAGTTACAGGTCTGTGAGAGCCAGAAATCTTGCTTGTTTGTAGGTGACCAAATACTTATTTTCCACCATAATTTGCAAATAAATTCATAAAAAATCCTACAATGTGATTTTCTGGATTTTTTTCCCCTCAATTTGTCTGTCATAGTTGACGTGTACCTATGATGAAAATTACAGGCCTCTCTCATTTTTTTAAGTGGGAGAACTTGCACAATTGGTGGCTGACTAAATACTTTTTTTCCCCACTGTACACACACACACACCTGTTCTGAAAGGCCCCAGAGTCTGCAACACCACCAAGCAAGGGGCACCATGACGACCAAGGAGCTCTCCAAACAGGTCAGGGGAAAAAAAAGTGGAGAAGTACAGATCAGGGTTGGGTTATAAAAAAATATCAGAAACTTTGAACATCCCACAGAGCACCATTAAATCCATTATTAAAAAATGGAAAGAATATGGCACCACAACAAACCTGCGAAGAGATGGCCGCCCACCAAAACTCATGGACCAGGCAAGAAGGGCATTAATCAGAAGCAACAAAGACACCAAAGATAACCCTGAAGGAGCTGCAAAGCTCCACAGCGGAGATTGGAGTATCTGTCCATAGGACCACTTTAAGCCGTACACTCCACAGAGCTGGGCTTTACGGAAGAGTGGCCAGAAAAAAGCCATTGCTTAAAGAAAAAAATCAGCAAACACGTTTGGTGTTCGTCAAAAGGCATGTGGGAGACTCCCCAAACATATGGAAGAAGGTACTCTGGTCAGATGAGACTAAAATTGAGCTTTTTGGCCATCAAGGAAAACGCTATCCCCACAGTGAAGCATGGTGGTGGCAGCATCATGCTGTGGGGATGTTTTTCCTCGGCAGGGACTGGGAAACTGGTCAGCATTGAAGTAATGATGGATGGCGCTAAATACAGGGAAATTATTGAAGGAAACCTTTTTCAGTCTTCCAGAGATTTGAGACTGGGACGGAGGTTCACCTTCCAGCAGGACAATGACCCTAAGCATACTGCTAAAGCAACACTTGAGTGGTTTAAGGGGAAACATTTAAATGTCTTGGAATGGCCTAGTCAAAGCCCAGACCTCAATCCAATTGAGAATCTGTGGTATGACTTAAAGATTGCTGTACACCAGCGGAACCCATCCAACTTGAAGGAGCTGGAGCAGTTTTGCCTTGAAGAATGGGCAAATATACCAGCGGCTAGATGTGCCAAGCTTATAGAGACATACCCCAAGAGACTTGCAGCTGTAATTGCTGCAAAAGGTGGCTCTATAAACTATTGACTTTGGGGGAGGGTGAATAGTTATGCACGCTCAAGTTCTGTTTTTTTTTACTTAAGTGGTAGGCATGTTGTGTAAATCAAATGATACAAACCCCAAAAATATCCATTTTAATTCCAGGTTGTAAGGCAACAAAATAGGAAAAATGCCAAGGGGGTGAATACTTTCGCAAGCCACTGTATCTCTAGTTACTGTGAGGAGTCTGCAGCTCTGTTCTTTGATTCTGTTTTACAGGAATTGATATACCTCTAGTTACGGTGAGGAGTCTGCAGCTCTGTTCTTTGATTCTGTTTTTACAGGAATTGATATACCTCTAGTTACGGTGAGGAGTCTGCAGCTCTGTTCTTTGATTCTGTTTTTACAGGAATTGATATACCTCTAGTTACGGTGAGGAGTCTGCAGCTCTGTTCTTTGATTCTGTTTTTACAGGAATTGATATACCTCTAGTTACGGTGAGGAGTCTGCAGCTCTGTTCTTTGATTCTGTTTTTACAGGAATTGATATACCTCTAGTTACGGTGAGGAGTCTGCAGCTCTGTTCTTTGATTCTGTTTTTACAGGAATTGATATACCTCTAGTTACGGTGAGGAGTCTGCAGCTCTGTTCTTTGATTCTGTTTTTTACAGGAATTGATATACCTCTGAGTTACGGTGAGGAGTCTGCAGCTCTGTTCTTTGATTCTGTTTTTACAGGAATTGATATACCTCTAGTTACGGTGAGGAGTCTGCAGCTCTGTTCTTTGATTCTGTTTTTACAGGAATTGATATACCTCTAGTTACTGGGAGGAGTCCGCAGCTCTGTTCTTTGATTCTGTTTTTTACAGGAATTGATATACCTCTAGTTACGGTGAGGAGTCTGCAGCTCTGTTCTTTGATTCTGTTTTTACAGGAATTGATATACCTCTAGTTACGGTGAGGAGTCTGCAGCTCTGTTCTTTGATTCTGTTTTTACAGGAATTGATATACCTCTAGTTACGGTGAGGAGTCTGCAGCTCTGTTCTTTGAGTCTCTTGGAAATAGGATCTCTATTGATTCTTCTGATAATCCCATCTCCTTAGAGGAAATTATAGAGACTATTGATCACCTTCAGAGTTATGTGATAATCCCATCTCTTTAGAGGACAGAGGCTATTGATCACCTTCACAGTTATGGGATAATCCCATCTCCTTAGAGGACATAGAGGCTATTGATCACCTTCAGAGTTATGTGATAATCCCATCTCCTTAGAGGACATAGAGGCTATTGATCACCTTCAGAGTTATGTGATAATCCCATCTCCTTAGAGGAAATTATAAAGGCTATTGATCACCTTCAGAGTTATGGGATAATCCCATCTCCTTAGATGACATAGAGGCTATTGATCACCTTCAGAGTTATGTGATAACATTTTACATTACATTTTAGTCATTTGTAGCAGACGCTCTTATCCAGAGCGATTTACAGGAGCAATTAGGGTTAAGTGCCTTTGCTCAAGGGCACATTTACGTCATTTAGCAGACGCTCTTAACCAGAGCGACTCACAAATTGGTGCATTCACCCTATAGGCAGTGGGATTTTTTTTTTTGGGGGTAGAAGGATTACTTTATCCTATCCCAGGTATTCCTTAAAGAGGTGGGGTTTCAAATGTCTCCGGAAGGTGGTGAGTGACTCCGCTGTCCTGGCGTCGTGAGGGAGCTTGTTCCACCATTGGGGTGCCAGAGCAGCGAACAGTTTTGACTGGGCTGAGCGGGAACTATGCTTCCGCAGAGGAAGGGAGCCAGCAGGCCAGAGGTGGATGAACGCAATGCCCTCGTTTGGGTGTAGGGACTGATCAAAGCCCGAAGGTACAGAGGTGCCGTTCCCCTCACTGCTCCATAGGCAAGCACCATGGTCTTGTAGCGGATGCGAGCTTCAACTGGAAGCCAGTGGAGTGTGTGGAGGAGGGGGGTGACGGAGAAAACTTGGGAAGGTTGAACACCAGACGGGCTGCGGCATTCTGGATGAGTTGTAGGGGTTTAATGGCACAGGCAGGGAGCCCAGCCAACAGCGAGTTGCAGTAGTCCAGACAGGAGATGACAAGTGCCTGGATTAGGACCTGTGCCGCTTCCTGTGTAAGGCAGGGTCGTACTCTCCGAATGTTGTAGAGCATGAACCTGCAGGAGCGGGTCACCGCCTTGATGTTAGCGGAGAACGACAGGGTGTTGTCCAGGGTCACGCCAAGGCTCTTCGCACTCTGGGGAGGAGGACACAACGGAGTTGTCAACCGTGATGGCGAGATCATGGAACGGGCAGTCCTTCCCCGGGAGGAAGAGCAGCTCCGTCTTGCCAGGGTTCAGCTTGAGGTGGTGATCCGTCATCCATACTGATATGTCTGCCAGACATGCAGAGATGCGATTCGCCACCTGGTTATCAGAAGGGGGAAAGGACAAGATTAGTTGTGTATCGTCAGCGTAGCAATGATAGGAGAGGCCATGTGAGGATATGACAGAGCCAAGTGACTTGGTGTATAGGGAGAAAAGGAGAGGGCCTAGAACTGAGCCCTGGGGGACACCAGTGGTGAGAGCACGTGGTGCGGAGACAGCTTCCGCCACGCCACTTGGTAGGAGCGACCGGTCAGGTAGGGACGCAATCCAGGAGTGAGCCGCGCCGGAGATGCCCAGCTTGGAGAGGGTGGAGAGGAGGATCTGATGGTTCACAGTATCAAAGGCAGCAGACAGGTCTAGAAGGACAAGAGCAGAGGAGAGAGAGTTAGCTTTAGCAGTGCGGAGAGCCTCCGTGACACAGAGAAGAGCAGTCTCAGTTGAATGACCAGTCCTGAAACCTGACTGGTTTGGATCAAGAAGGTCATTCTGAGAGAGATAGCAAGAGAGTTGGCTAAAGACGGCACGCTCAATAGTTTTGGAAAGAAAAGAAAGAAGGGATACTGGTCTGTAGTTGTTGACATCCGTGGGATCGAGTGTTGGTTTTTTTGAGAAGGGGGAGCAACTCTCGCTCTCTTGAAGACAGAAGGGACATGGCCAGCGGTCAAGGATGAGTTGATCAGCGAGGTGAGGTAGGGGGAGAAGGTCACCGGAGATGGTCTGGAGAAGAGAGGAGGGGATGGGGTCAAGCGGGCAGGTTGTTGGGCGGCCTGCAGTCACAAGTCGCAGGATTTTATCTGGAGAGAGAGGGGAGAAAGAAGTCAAAGCATAGGGTAGGGCAGTGTGAGTAGGACCAGCAGTGTTCATTAGACTTAACAAACGAGGATCGGATGTCGTCAACCTTCTTTTCAAAGTGGTTGACGAAGTCATCCACAGAGAGAGAGGAGGGGGGGGATTCAGCAGGGAGGAAAATGTGGCAAAGAGCTTCCTAGGGTTAGAGGCAGATGCTTGGAATTTAGAGTGGTAGAAAGTGGCCTTGGCAGCAGAAACAGATGAAGAAAATGTAGAGAGGAGGGAGTGAAAAGATGCCAGGTCGGGCAGGGGAGTTTAGTTTTCTTCCATTTCCGCTCCGCTGCCCGGAGCTCTGTTCTGTGAGCTCGCAATGAGTCATCAAGCCACGGAGCTGGAGGGGAGGACCGAGCCGGCCGGGAGGATAGGGGACACAGAGAGTCAAAGGATGCAGAAAGGGAGGAGAGGAGGGTTGATGAGGCAGAATCAGGAGATTGGAGGGAGAAGGATTGAGCAGAGGGAAGAGATGATAGGATGGAAGAGGAGAGAGTAGTGGGAGAGAGAGAGCGAAGGTTGCGGCGGCGCATTACCATCTGTGTAGGGGCAGAGTGAGTAGTGTGGGAGGAGAGCGAGAGAGTAAAGGAAACAAAGTAGTGGTCGGAGACATGGAGGGGAGTTGCAGTGAGATTAGTAGAAGAGCAGCATCTAGTAAAGATGAGGTCAAGCGTATTGCCTGCCTTGTGAGTAGGGGGAGACGGTGAGAGGGTGAGGTCAAAAGAGGAGAGGAGTGGAAAGAAGGAGGCAGAGAGAAATGAGTCAAATGTGGACATAGGGAGGTTGAAATCCCCCAAAACTGTGAGGGGTGAGCCATCCTCAGGAAAGGAACTTATCAAGGCGTCAAGCTCATTGATGAACTCTCCAAGGGAACCTGGAGGGCGATAGATGACAAGGATATTAAGCTTAAATGGGCTAGTGACTGTGACAGCATGGAATTCAAATGAGGAGATAGACAGATGGGTTAGGGGAAAAATTGAGAATGTCCACTTGGGAGAGATGAGGATTCCTGTGCCACCACCCCCTCTGACCAGATGCTCTCGGGGTATGCGAGAACACATGGTCAGACGAGGAGAGAGCAGTAGGAGTAGCAGTGTTTTCAGTGGTAATCCATGTTTCCGTCAGGCGCCAGGAAGTCGAGGGACTGGAGATTAGCATAGGCTGGGATGAAGTCAGCTTTGTTGGCAGCAGAACGGCAGTTCCAGAGGCTGCCTGAGACCTGGAACTCCAGGTGTGGGGTGCGTGCAGGGACCACCAGGTTAGAGAGGCAGCAGCCACGCGGTGTGGGGCGTTTGTGTAGCCTGTGCAGAGAGGAGAGAACAGGGATAGGCAGAGGCATAGTTGACAGGCTGTAGCAAATGGCTACAATAATGCAGAGGAGATCGGAATGAAATGAACTAAACATCTGGAAGAGGAGAGAGCAGGGCCTCCCTCACCAAAACTTCCACCTCAGAAACTATAATTGTTTCACTGAACCACCCGAACAAAAACTCTACCAACTTCCACCTTTAGAAATCAGAATTGTTGTGAACCACAGCGGTTCAATGTTTAAAGGAATAGACTCAACCCACTTTATTCAGCTAGCTAACTATGACATCATAGCTAACTAGCATGCTAGCATCCAATAACACACAGTTTAGCACCAATACTTGGTTACAACAAACTACCAAGAGTGTGTTAACACACTAAACAGATAATTAATGTCCGTGTCTAGTTCCTTTCATAACGCAGCAAAAATTAAACGTTGGCTAGCTAGCACATTAACATTGGAAACAACTCTCCACCGTTGCACTAAACAGATAATTACCAATAAACGTTACCAGTAGCTACCCACTAGCTAGCTAGCATACCAAGAGTGTGTTAACACACTAAACAGATAATTCATGTCCGTGTCTAGTTCCTTTCATAACGCAGCAAAAATTAAACGTTGGCTAGCTAGAACATTAACATTGGAAACATTGGAGATGATAATTCCATCTCCTTAGAGGAAATTATAAAGGCTATTGATCACCTTCAGAGTTATGTGATAATCCCATCTCCTAGAGGAAATTAGAGAGACTATTGATCACCTTCAGAGTTATGGGATAATCCCATCTCCTTAGAGGAAATTATAAAGGCTATTGATCACCTTCAGAGTTATGGGATAATCCCATCTCTTTAGAGGACATAGAGGCTATTGACCACCTTCAGAGTTATGTGATAATCCCATCTCCTTAGAGGACATAGAGGCTATTGATCACCTTCAGAGTTATGTGATAATCCCATCTCCTTAGAGGAAATTATAGAGACTATTGATCACCTTCACAGTTATGGGATAATCCCATCTCCTTAGAGGACATAGAGGCTATTGATCACCTTCATAGTTATGTGATAATCCCATCTCTTTAGAGGAAATTATAAAGGCTATTGATCACTTTTTTTTTCTCACCTTTATTTAACCAGGTAAGCCAGTTGAGAACAAGTTCTCATTTACAACTGCGACCTGGCCAAGATAAAGCAAAGCAGTGCGAAGCAGTGGAAAATAAGTATTTGATCAATAACAAAAGTTTCTCAATAGTTTGTTATATACCCTTTGTTGGCAATGGCACAGGTCAAACGTTTTCTGTAAGTCTTCACAAGGTTTTCACACACTGTTGTTGCTGGTATTTTGGCCCATTCCTCCATGCAGATCTCCTCTAGAGCAGTGATGTTTTGGGGCTGTCGCTGGGCAACACGGTTGAGATCTGGAGATTGGCTAGGCCACTACAGGACCTTGAAATGCTTCTTACGAAGCCACTCCTTCGTTGCCCGGGCGGTGTGTTTGGGATCATTGTCATGCTGAAAGACCCAGCCACGTTTCATCTTCAATGCCCTTGCTGATGGAAGGAGGTTTTCACTCAAAATCTCACGATACATCGCCCCATTCATTCTTTCCTTTACACAGATCAGTCGTCCTGGTCCCTTTTCAGAAAAACAGCCCCAAAGCATGATGTTTCCACCCCCATGCTTCACAGTAGGTATGGTGTTCTTTGGATGCAACTCAGCATTATTTGTCCTCCAAACATGACGAGTTGAGTTTTTACCAAAAAGTCATATTTTGGTTTCATCTGACATTCTCCCAATCCTCTTCTGGATCATCCAAATGCACTCTAGCAAACTTCAGACGGGCCTGGACAGGTACTGGCTTAAGCAGGGGGACATGTCTGGCACTGCAGGATTTGAGTCCCTGGCGGCGTAGTGTGTTACTGATTGGTAGGCTTTGTTACTTTGGTCCCAGCTCTCTGCAGGTCATTCACTAGGTCCCCCCGTGTGGTTCTGGGATTTTTGCTCACCGTTCTTGTGATCATTTTGACCCCACGGGTGAGATCTTGCGTGGAGCCCCAGATCGAGGGGAGATTATCAGTGGTCTTGTATGTCTTCCATTTCCTAATAATTGCTCCCACAGTTGATTTCTTCAAACCAACCTGCTTACCTATTGCAGATTCAGTCTTCCCAGCCTGGTGCAGGTCTACAATTTTGTTTCTGGTGTCCTTTGACAGCTCTTTGGTCTTGGCCATAGTGGAGTTTGGAGTGTGACTGTTTGAGGTTGTGGACAGGTGTCTTTTATACTGATAACAAGTTAAAACAGGTGCCATTAATACAGGTAACGAGTGGAAGACAGAGGAGCCTCTTAAAGAAGAAGTTACAGGTCTGTGAGAGCCAGAAATCTCGCTTGTTTGTAGGTGACCAAATACTTATTTTCCACCATAATTTGCAAATAAATTCATAAAAAATCCTACAATGTGATTTTCTGGGTTTTTGTTTTAGATTCCGTCTCTCACAGTTGACGTGTACCTATGATGAAAATTACAGGCCTCTCTCATCTTTTTAAGTGGGAGAACTTGCACAATTGGTGGCAGACTAAATACTTTTTTTCCCCACTGTATATATATATATATACATACATATATATACAGTGGGGAGAACAACTATTTGATACACTGCCGATTCTGCACGTTGTCCTACTTACAAAGAATGTAGAGGTCTGTAATTTTTATCATAGGTACACTTCAACTGTGAGAGACGGAATCTAAAACAAAACCCAGAAAATCACATTGTATGATTTTAAGTAATTAATTTGCATTTTATTGCATGACATAAGTATTTGATACATCAGAAAAGCGGAACTTAATATTTGGTACAGAAACCTTTGTTTGCAATTACAGAGATCATACGTTTCCTGTAGGTCTTGACCAGAATTGCACACACTGCAGCAGGGATTTTGGCCCAATCCTCCATACAGACCTTCTCCAGATCCTTCAGGTTTCGGGGCTGTCGCTGGACAATACGGACTTTCAGCTCCCTCCAAAGATTTTCTATTGGATTCAGGTCTGGAGACTGGCTAGGCCACTCCAGGACCTTGAGATGCTTCTTACGGAGCCACTCCTTAGTTGCCCTGGCTGTGTGTTTCGGGTCGTTGTCATGCTGGAAGACCCAACCACGACCCATCTTCAATGCTCTTACTGAGGGAAGGAGGTTGTTGGCCAAGATCTCGCAATACATGGCCCCATCCATCCTCCCCTCAATACGGTGCAGTCGTTCTGTCCCCTTTGCAGAAAAGCATCCCCAAAGAATGATGTTTCCACCTCCATGCTTCACGGTTGGGATGGTGTTCTTGAGGTTGTACTCATCCTTCTTCTTCCTCCAAACAAGGCGAGTGGAGTTTAGACCAAAAAGCTATATGACCGTCTCCCATTCCTCCTCTGGATCATCCAGATGGTCATTGGCAAACTTCAGATGGGCCTGGACATGCGCTGGCTTGAGCAGGGGGACCTTGCGTGCGCTGCAGGATTTTAATCCATGACGGCGTAGTGTGTTACTAATGGTTTTCTTTGAGACTGTGGTCCCAGCTCTCTTCAGGTCATTGACCAGGTCCTGCCGTGTAGTTCTGGGCTGATCCCTCACCTTCCTCAGGATCATTGATGCCTCACGAGGTGAGATCTTGCATGAAGCCCCAGACCGAGGGTGATTGACCGTCATCTTGAACTTCTTCCATTTTCTAATAATTGCGCCAACAATTGTTGCCTTCTCACCAAGCTGCTTGCCTATTGTCCTGTAGCCCATCCCAGCCTTGTGCAGGTCTACAATTTTATCCCTGATGTCCTTACACAGCTCTCTGGTCTTGGCCATTGTGGAGAGGTTGGAGTCTGTTTGATTGAGTGTGTGGACAGGTGTCTTTTATACAGGTAACGAGTTCAAACAGGTGCAGTTAATACAGGTAATGAGTGGAGAACAGGAGGGCTTCTTAAAGAAAAACTAACAGGTCTGTGAGAGCCGGAATTCTTACTGGTTGGTAGGTGATCAAATACTTATGTCATGCAATAAAATGCAAATTAATTACTTAAAAATCATACAATGTGATTTTCTGGATTTTTGTTTTAGATTCCGTCTCTCACAGTTGAAGTGTACCTATGATAAAAAATACATACCTCTACATGCTTTGTAAGTAGGAAAACCTGCAAAATCGGCAGTGTATCAAATACTTGTTCTCCCCCACTGTAAGTCCGGGAGCAGTTCAGTGGTCAATTGGTGCTACGAAACAGGCGAGTTGGAGGCACGGCACGGCTGTTGATTGCGCGTGCTAGCGGGCCCGGGGGCTAGCAGATGGATCTTAGTGGTCGTCGCAACGGGAAGCCTGTTGAAACCACATCAGACGATTACGTCGGCAGACCAGTCGTGATGGATCGGCGGGGCTCCGTGTCAGCAGTAGGAGGTCCCGTCCGGTTGACAGAGAGGTAGATAGCCGGGAGATGGGCCTGGCTCGAGGCTAGCTCAAGGCTAACTGGGGTTAGCTTCAGGAGATGGGCCTGTGCTCGAGGCTAGCTCAAGGCTAACTGGGGTTAGCTTCAGGGCAGAGGTGATTAGCCAACCATGACAACAGCCATTCGGTTGCAGCTAGCTAGTTGCGATGATCCGTTGTTAAGGTCCAGTGATTCAGTGATTCCGGCAGAATATCCGATATGCTCTGGGTCGATAACGCGCTGTGCAGACTGGCCGATTATTGTCCAGGCTAGAGCTGGTTGGTAGGTAGTGCAGGCCACGGCAACGGACAATGGTGAAGACCGCTAACAGTGGCTAATAGCAAGTAGCTAGTTAGCTGGCTAGCTGGCTAGTTTCAGCCAGAGGTTCTGGATAAAAATGTATGAAGAAATAATAGAATCCGTTCCACATTGGGTGAGGCGGGTTGCAGGAAGGTATATTTAGTTAAAGGATGTAAAGTGAGATTGAGAAATATATACGAAAAAGACAAAAAAAAACTAAAAGACAGGCTATTTACATGATGACTACAGAAAACACGACCACACTGCTACGCCATCTTGGATCAATGGATGCAAGGACTGACCATCAACGACATCACCATTATAGTTTTAACCATGTTGAGGCTATACAGTGTTGGTTTACATTTACATTGGAGTAAAAAAAGCTTATTTTGGGATCTGATGGGGTACGACAGTTGAACTAAGCTCATGAGGCATGTGTTATATTCTTTAAGAATCAATGGATATATATAAATAATTTAAAAGTCCAAATATGGATGTAGCAACTGCAGATTTCACCTTTAACACCACACATCAGTTTAACAACATCAGAGTTTGTGCCTCTGTTTTACTTACTAGTGTTAATCAGGGCCCGGTTTCTCAAAACCATCTTACTGCTAAATTCATCATTAGAACCATTGGATGCCTTAAGATGCCTTTGGGAAACCGGAACCAGATATCCAGTCTTCCTAAAACTCACTAGCTTCTAGAACTCTTGTCTTCCTAAAACTCACTAGCTTCTAGAACTCTGGTCTTCCTAAAACTCACTAGCTTCTAGAACTCTGGTCTTCCTAAAACTCACTGGCTTCTAGAACTCTGGTCTTCCTAAAACTCACTAGCTTCTAGAACTCTGGTCTTCCTAAAACTCACTAGCTTCTAGAACTCTGGTCTTCCTAAAACTCACTGGCTTCTAGAACTCAGTCTTCCTAAAACTCACTAGCTTCTAGAACTCTGGTCGTCCTAAAACTCACTAGCTTCTAGAACTCTGGTCGTCCTAAAACTCACTACTTTCTAGAACTCTGGTCTTCCTAAAACTCACTAGCTTCTAGAACTCTGGTCGTCCTAAAACTCACTAGCTTCTAGAACTCTGGTCGTCCTAAAACTCACTACTTTCTAGAACTCTGGTCTTCCTAAAACTCACTAGCTTCTAGAACTCTGGTCGTCCTAAAACTCACTAGCTTCTAGAACTCTGGTCGTCCTAAAACTCACTACTTTCTAGAACTCTGGTCTTCCTAAAACTCACTAGCTTCTAAAACTCTGGTCGTCCTAAAACTCACTAGCTTTTAGAACTCTGATCTTCCTAAAACTCACTAGCTTCTAGAACTCTGGTCTTCCTAAAACTCACTAGCTTCTAGAACTCTGGTCGTCCTAAAACTCACTAGCTTCTAGAACTCTGGTCGTCCTAAAACTCACTACTTTCTAGAACTCTGGTCTTCCTAAAACTCACTAGCTTCTAAAACTCACTAGCTTCTAGAACTCTGGTTGTCCTAAAACTCACTAGCTTCTAGAACTCTGGTCTTTCTAAAACTGACTAGCTTCTAAAACTCACTAGCTTCTAGAACTCTGGTCTTCCTAAAACTCACTAGCTTCTAGAACTCTGGTCTTCCTAAAACTCACTAGCTTCTAGAACTCTGGTGTTCCTAAAACTCACTAGCTTCTAGAACTCTGGTCTTCCTAAAACCCACTAGCTTCTAGAACTCTGGTCTTCCTAAAACTCATTAGCTTCTAGAACTCTGGTCTTCCTAAAACTCACTAGCTTCTAGAACTCTGGTCTTCCTAAAACTCACTAGCTTCTAGAACTGTGGTCTTCCTAAAACTCACTAGCTTCTAGAACTGTGGTCTTCCTAAAACTGACTAGCTTCTAGAACTCTGGTCTTCCTAAAACTCACTGGCTTCTAGAACTCTGGTCTTCCTAAAACCCACTAGCTTCTAGAACTCTGGTCTTCCTAAAACTCACTAGCTTCTAAAACTCACTAGCTTCTAATACTCTGGTCTTCCTAAAACTCACTAGCTTCTAGAACTCTGGTCTTCCTAAAACTCACTGGCTTCTAGAACTCTGGTCTTCCTAAAACCCACTAGCTTCTAGAACTCACTAGCTTCTAAAACTCTGGTCTTCCTAAAACTCACTAGCTTCTAGAACTCTGGTCTTCCTAAAACTCACTAGCTTCTAGAACTCTGGTCTTCCTAAAACTCACTAGCTTCTAAAACTCACTGGCTTCTAAAACTCACTGGCTTCTAGAACTCTGGTCTTCCTAAAACTCACTAGCTTCTAAAACTCTGGTCTTCCTAAAACTCACTAGCTTCTAGAACTCTGGTCTTCCTAAAACTCACTAGCTTCTAGAACTCTGGTCTTCCTAAAACTCACTAGCTTCTAAAACTCACTGGCTTCTAAAACTCACTGGCTTCTAGAACTCTGGTCTTCCTAAAACTGACTAGCTTCTAGAACTCTGGTCTTCCTAAAACTCACTGGCTTCTAGAACTCTGGTCTTCCTAAAACCCACTAGCTTCTAGAACTCTGGTCTTCCTAAAACTCACTAGCTTCTAAAACTCACTAGCTTCTAAAACTCACTAGCTTCTAAAACTCTGGTCTTCCTAAAACTCACTAGCTTCTAGAACTCTGGTCTTCCTAAAACTCACTGGCTTGTAGAACTCTGGTCTTCCTAAAACCCACTAGCTTCTAAAACTCACTAGCTTCTAAAACTCTGGTCTTCCTAAAACTCACTAGCTTCTAGAACTCTGGTCTTCCTAAAACTCACTAGCTTCTAAAACTCACTAGCTTCTAAAACTCTGGTCTTCCTAAAACTCACTAGCTTCTAGAACTCTGGTCTTCCTAAAACTCATTAGCTTCTAAAACTCACTGGCTTCTAAAACTCACTGGCTTCTATAACTCTCGTCTTCCTAAAACTCATTAGCTTCTAGAACTCACGTCCCCTTAGAACGAGCCCAAACAAAACTCATCTCCAATACAGAAAAACGTGCAGTCAAAATAAATTGTGATCCATGACAACGCACTGGCTTAATGCAAAACACAAATCCTTTTGACTGCCCACCCTTGAGACAATCAGCAACCAAGTTGTCCTTACCACGGACATGTCTGATTTCAAGAGGAAACTCCTGCAATATCCGTAGTAACTTTCCACCTCACTGCGGAGCTTCTCTCTCTTTTCAGGGTTCACTCGATAGGGGCCGAGTCCCCAATGTCATGCTCTAGTACATTTGGGTTGGCACATCTGAGAATGAACCCTGATATTCTACAAGCAGTGCAACAATGTCAATATAATTGTACCCCAAAATGGTCAGTTCGTTGCATAAATTATGATTACTAAATGTTGCATGAATTGTAAATATGAAATATCAAAACAGAATGATCCCCCCTTTGTTAATATGTATTGGCAATAATTCACTTAATGGTGAGGCATTGAATAATAAAACATATATATTTTGTCAGGCTGGATGTTTGAAATATGAGTAGGTTATTTGAGTCATGCTTCTTCAGTAGTGGAATAAAGACAAGTAGCACTTGAATGTTGTAAAGAAATACTGGAGTGATGTAAGATTGTTAATAAAACTGATTATAGACCAATTTATTATACTGCGTCCATGTTTATAGGCTGCAAGTACGTTGAAATTAAGTTGTTGTCAAGTCGTTGAAAAAACGACCTGAAAATACATATTTTCAACTAAAACCGAATGTAAACTCAGCAACAAAAAAGTCCTCTCACTGTCAACTGCGTTTATTTTCAGCAAAACTTAACGTGTAAATATTTGTATGAACATAACAAGATTCAACAACTGAGATATAAACTGAACAAGTTCCACACACAAATAATGTGTCCCTGGGGGGGTCAAAATCAAAAGTAACAGTCAGTATCTGGTGTGGCCACCAGCTGCATTAAGTACTGCAGTGCATCTCCTCCTCATGGACTGCACCAGATTTGCCAGTTCTTGCTGTGAGATGTTACCCCACTCTTCCACCAAGGCACATACAAGTTCCCGGACATTTCTGGGGGAATTGCCCTAGCCCTCACCCTCCGATCCAACAGGTCCCAGACGTGCTCAATGGGATTGAGATCCGGGTTCTTCACTGGCCATGACAGAACACTGACATTCCTGTCTTGCAGGAAATCACGCACAGAATGAGCAGTATGGCTGGTGGCATTGTCATGTCAGGATGAGCCTGCAGGAAGGGTACCACATGAGGGAGGATGCCTCCTTGCAGCATGCATAAGGCACGTTTATGCAGATGAGCAGGGACCCTGGGCATATTTCTTTTGGTGTTTTCCAGAGTCAATAGAAAGGCCTCTTTTGTGTCCTAAGTTTTTCATAACTGTGACCTTAATTGCCTACCATCTGTAAGTCTTAACGACCGTTCCACAGGTGCATGTTCATTAATTATTTATGGTTCATTGAACAAGCATGGGAAACAGTGTTTAAACCCTTTACAATGAAGATCTGTGAAGTTATTTTGGATTTTTACAAATTATCTTTGAAAGACAGGGTCCTGAAAAAGGGACGTTTCTTTTTTGCTGAGTTTATATTGGACATCAGGCATAGTCTTCTTTTCAATGTCTTTTCAATGACATTTTGCTACGTGGGAAACCTCAATGTCAAAACACAGTTTTAACATGTCCAAATCAATAACCAATATGCAAAAACAGTTTGTGATATATTGAAAACCTAAACTGTACTATCTACACAAATGTGCCACAATAATCATATTAAAACAAGCACCTTATAAACTGCACAAGCACCAACAATAAGTCACTGATATCGATTATGGGGGAGATCAGGTTGTACCTGCTGTTGAAACTAACACAACTAAAACAACACATGGAAATGGGAGATATCTTTTACCTCACTGGTTAGAGGACAACCTGCAGAAGACAGTCAGCTACATTTTGGAGTGATGCATTTACAATTATGGGTCGCTAAACAAAGGAACGCAACACTTATTTCATCGATATCATGTTGAAATCAATTGCGCAAGAGGGGGGAAATGAGGTTGCACATCCTGTTAAAACGAATAGCTCAAACACCACATGGAATCTGGGAATAATGTGTACATCACTGGTCAGAGGACAATTTGTAGAAAACAGCTAGCTACGTTTTGATTAACGTGTAACACAACTTTTTTTTATTTATTTTTTAACTTTTTGTTAAATCACATAAATACTCTTTCAATTCATAGCCTGGGTTTTTCCCAGAGGCTAATATCCATATCACGCTGAAATAAATTGAACAGGGGAAAATGTTTAGGGTTCTACATTGGGACATTATTAATTAAAGTACTCCTTCTACAAAGTACTCCTTCTACACCCCAATGGTGGAACAAGCTCCCTCACGACGCCAGGACAGCGGAGTCACTCACCACCTTCCGGAGACATTTGAAACCCCACCTCTTTAAGGAATACCTGGGATAGGATAAAGTAATCCTTCTACCCCCCCAATTTGTAAAGTGGTTATCCCACTGGCTATAGGGTGAACGCACCAATTTGTGAGTCGCTCTGGATAAGAGCGTCTGCTAAATGACGTAAATGTGCCCTTGAGCAAGGCACTTAACCCTAATTGCTCCTGTAAGTCGCTCTGGATAAGAGCGTCTGCTAAATGACTAAAATGTAAATGTAAATGTACAATGTTAAAACATTCTACATTGTGACATTATTTCATTGATTTACATTTACATTTTACATTTTAGTCATTTAGCAGACGCTCTTATCCAGAGCGACTTACATATTTTTTTATACTGGCCCCCTGTGGGAATCGAACCCACAACCCTGGCGTTGCAAACGCCATGCTCTATCAACTGAGCTACATCCCTGCCGGCCATTCCCTCCCCTACCCTGGACGACGCTGGGCCAATTGTGCGCCGCCCATGAGTCTATCATGAAACAACTCATGTATGTATTTTCTGATGTTTGATCAGATATATTTTATCAAAGTATCTCTTGTCACATGATCACAGCTATATCATTTATCTCCAGCTATATCATTTATCTCCTGCTAAATTGTTTCTCTCCTGTGTGTGTTCTCTGGTGTGATTTTAAATCTCTTAACATAACAAAATTCTTTCTGCAGTCAGAGCAGTGATAAGGTTTCTCTCCTGTGTGTGTTCTCTGGTGTACTACCAGGCTGCTTGACTGAGTAAAACTCTTCCCACATTGAGTACAGCTATATTGTTTCTCTCCTGTGTGCGTTCTCTGGTGTACTACCAGGCCGCTTGACTGAGTAAAACTCTTCCCACATTGATTACAGCCATAAGGTTTCTCTCCTGTGTGTGTTCTCTGGTGTATCGTCAGATACACAGATGTACCAAAACTCTTCCCACATTGATCACAGCTATAAGGTTTCTCTCCTGTGTGTGTTCTCTGGTGCACTATCAGGGAGCTTGAATGATTAAAACTCTTCCCACATTGAGTACAGCTATATGGTGATTTCTCTCCTGTGTGTGTTCTCTGGTGTGATTTTAAATCTCTTAAACTAACAAAAGTCTTTCTGCATTCAGAGCAGTCGTAAGGTTTCTCTCCTGTGTGTGTTCTCTGGTGCATTATCAGGGAGCTTGACTGAGTAAAACTCCTCCCACATTGATCACAGCTATAAGATTTCTCTCCTGTGTGTACTCGCTGGTGTATTTTAAGTTCTGATGAAGACCTGCAACGTTTCCCACAGTCAGAGCAGCAGTGAGATTTCTTCCCAGTGGGTCTCAGATGGTTTTTCTTAAGGTGTTCTGATCTGGAGAGAGACCTTTCTGCCTCGTCAGCATCATGTTGTCGAGGCTCCCCAGAGGATCCACGATAGCCACGTCTCTCTCCTGTGTGAACGACAAAGTCAGACAGATGGTTAAAGAAACACAACAGCAGAAATACACTGTTTATTTGAGGTAAAAGGTGATACCCAGAGCGTACCCATGAAATTGTACAACAATTGATGCCTTAAATTATTTGACAATTGTATTTTATACAGTCAAGTGAGCAACAATAGTCATATTTTGTCTTGTTTTCACATTAGTAGTAACATCGATGATTCTAGGCTCGAAATAAGTTATTAAAGTTGTTGAAATCCTAAGCAGAGTGCCAGACGACTTTTACTCTCCAATATAGGACCCTTTCTGTGTTTGCTGCTTGTTGCTATGCAACACAATTTGGCTGCAGAAACACCTCCATGCTAATAACCTCTAGTTATGGATGTAGTATATCTGAACTCCTCCATGCTAATAACCTCTAGTTATGGATGTAGTATATCTGAACTCCTCCATGCTAATAACCTCTAGTTATGGATGTAGTATATCTGAACTCCTCCATGCTAATAACCTCTAGTTATGGATGTAGTATATCTGAACTCCTCCATGCTAATAACCTCTAGTTATGGATGTAGTATATCTGAACTCCTCCATGCTAATAACCTCTAGTTATGGATGTAGTATATCTGAACTCCTCCATGCTAATAACCTCTAGTTATGGATGTAGTATATCTGAACTCCTCCATGCTAATAACCTCTAGTTATGGATGTAGTATATCTGAACTCCTCCATGCTAATAACCTCTAGTTATGGATGTAGTATATCTGAACTCCTCCATGCTAATAACCTCTAGTTATGGATGTAGTATATCTGAACTCCTCCATGCTAATAACCTCTATAATAACCTCTAGTTATGGATGTAGTATATCTGAACTCCTCCATGCTAATAACCTCTAGTTATGGATGTAGTATATCTGAACTCCTCCATGCTAATAACCTCTAGTTATGGATGTAGTATATCTGAACTCCTCCATGCTAATAACCTCTAGTTATGGATGTAGTATATCTGAACTCCTCCATGCTAATAACCTCTAGTTATGGATGTAGTATATCTGAACTCCTCCATGCTAATAACCTCTAGTTATGGATGTAGTATATCTGAACTCCTCCATGCTAATAACCTCTAGTTATGGATGTAGTACATCTGAACTCCTCCATGCTAATAACCTCTAGTTATGGATGTAGTATATCTGAACTCCTCCATGCTAATAACCTCTAGTTATGGATGTAGTATATCTGAACTCCTCCATGCTAATAACCTCTAGTTATGGATGTAGTATATCTGAACTCCTCCATGCTAATAACCTCTAGTTATGGATGTAGTATATCTGTACTCCTCCATGCTAATAACCTCTAGTTATGGATGTAGTATATCTGAACTCCTCCATGCTAATAACCTCTAGTTATGGATGTAGTACATCTGAACTCCTCCATGCTAATAACCTCTAGTTATGGATGTAGTATATCTGAACTCCTCCATGCTAATAACCTCTAGTTATGGATGTAGTATATCTGAACTCCTCCATGCTAATAACCTCTAGTTATGGATGTAGTATATCTGAACTCCTCCATGCTAATAACCTCTAGTTATGGATGTAGTATATCTGAACTCCTCCATGCTAATAACCTCTAGTTATGGATGTAGTATATCTGAACTCCTCCATGCTAATAACCTCTAGTTATGGATGTAGTATATCTGAACTCCTCCATGCTAATAACCTCTAGTTATGGATGTAGTATATCTGAACTCCTCCATGCTAATAACCTCTAGTTATGGATGTAGTATATCTGAACTCCTCCATGCTAATAACCTCTAGTTATGGATGTAGTATATCTGAACTCCTCCATGCTAATAACCTCTAGTTATGGATGTAGTATATCTGAACTCCTCCATGCTAATAACCTCTAGTTATGGATGTAGTATATCTGCATGGAGGAACAATGGTGAGCGAAGATTTCACAATGTATTCTGAATATTACCACACATTATCAGAGCAAGATCGGGAGTGCTACTCAAGGAAACTCACATTAAGCTCTGTGTCGTAAAATGCTCTTTGGCTACCTTTGCACACTAAGTGTATGCCAAATTGGCCCATAACTTCATCTAACAATAACATACAGTACCAGTCAAAGTTTGGACACAACTACTCATTCAATGGTTGTTCTTTATTTTTACTATTTTCTACATTGTAGAACAATAGTGAAGACATGAAAACTATGAAATAACACATATGGAATCATGTAGTAACCAAAATAGTGTTAAACTAATCAAAATATTTTAGATTTTAGATTCTTCAAAGTAGCCACCGTTTGCCTTGAAGACAACTTTGCACTCTTGGCATTCTCTCAAGCAGCTTCATCTGGAATGCTTTTCCAACAGTCTTGAAGGAGTTCCCACATATGCTGAGCACTTGTTGGCTGCTTTTCCTTCACTCTGCGGTTCAACTCATCCCAAACCATCTCAATTGGGTTGAGGTCGGGGATTGTGGAGGCCAGGTCATCTGATGCAGCACTCCATCACTCTCCTTCTTGGTAAAATAGCCCTTACACAGCCTGGAGGTGTGTTGGGTCATTGTCCTGTTGAAAAGCAAAATGATAGTCCCACTAAGCCCAAACCAGATGGGATGGCGTATCACTGCAGAATGCTGTGGTAGCCATGCTGGTTAAGTGTGCCTTGAATTCTAAATGAATCACAGACAGTGTCACCATCAAAGCACCCCCACATCACCACACCTCCTCCTCCATGCTTCACGGTGGGAACTACACACGCGGAGATCATCCGTTCACCCACATCGCGTCGCATAAAGACACGGCGGTTGGAACCAAATATCTCAATTTCCACCGGTCTAATGTCCATTGCTCGTGTTTCTTGGCCCTAGCAGATCTCTTCTTCTTATTGGTGTCCTTCAGTAGTGGTTTCTTTGTAGCAATTCAACCATGAAGGCCTGATTTACCCAGTCCCCTCTGAACAGTTGATGTTGAGATACGTCTGTGACTTGAAATCTGTGAAGTCTTTATTTGGGCTGCAATTTCTGAGGCTGGTAACTCTAATGAACTTATCCTCTGCAGCAGAGCTAACTCTGGGTCTTTCATTCCTGTGGCGGTCCTCATGAGAGCCAGTTTCATCATAGCACTTGATGGTTTTTGCGACTGCACTTGAAGAAACTTTCAAAGTTCTTGAAATGTTCCGTATTGTCTGACCTTCATGTCTTAAAGTAATGATGGACTGTCGTTTCTCTTTGCTTATTTGAGCTGTTCTTGCCATAATATGGACTTGGTCTTTCACCAAATAGGGCTATCTTCGTGTATACCAACCCTACCTTGTCACAACACAATTGATTGGCTCAAATGCATTAAGAAGGAAATAAATTCCACAAATTAACTTAAGGCACACCTGTTAATTGAAATGCATTCCAGGTGACTACCTCATGAAGCTGGTTGAGAGAATGCCAAGAGTGCAAAGCTGCCATCAAGGCAAAGGGTGGCTACTTTACAGAATCTCTTTGTTTAACACTTTTTTTGTTACTACATGATTCCATATGTGTTATTTCATAGTTTATGTCTTCACTATTATTCTACAATGTAGAAAATAGTAAAAAATAAAGAAAAACCCTTGAATGAGTAGGTGTGTCCAAACTTTTGACTGGTAGTGTACATAGTGTACACTAACTGTAAGTTGCTCTGGATAAGAGCGTCTGCTAAATGACTTAAATGTAAATGTAAAATATATATATATATATATATACAGTGGGGAGAACAAGTATTTGATATACTGCCGATTTTGCAGGTTTTCCTACTTACAAAGCATGTAGAGGTCTGTAATTTTTATCATAGGTACACTTCAACTGTGAGAGACGGAATCTAAAACAAAAATCCAGCAAATCACATTGTATGATTTTTAAGTAATTAATTTGCATTTTATTGCATGCCATAAGTATTTGATCACCTACCAACCAGTAAGAATTCCGGCTCTCACAGACCTGTTAGTTTTTCTTTAAGAGGCCCTCCTGTTCTCCACTCATTACCTGTATTAACTGCACCTGTTTGAACTCGTTACCTATATAAAAGACACCTGTCCACACACTCAATCAAACAGACTCCAACCTCTCCACAATGGCCAAGACCAGAGAGCTGTGTAAGGACATCAGGGATAAAATTGTAGACCTGCACAAGGCTGGGATGGGTTACAGGACAATAGGCAAGCAGCTTGGTGAGAAGGCAACAACTGTTGGCACAATTATTAGAAAATGGAAGAAGTTCAAGATGACGGTCAATCACCCTCGGTCTGGGGCTCCATGCAAGATCTCACCTCGTGGGGCATCAATGATCATGAGGAAGGTGAGGGATCAGCCCAGAACTACATGACAGGACCTGGTCAATGACCTGAAGAGAGCTGGGACCACAGTCTCAAAGAAAACCATTAGTAACACACTACGCCGTCATGAATTAAAATCCTGCAGCGCACGCAAGGTCCCCCTGCTCAAGCCAGCGCATGTCCAGGCCCGTCTGAAGTTTGCCAATGACCATCTGGATGATCCAGAGGAGGAATGGGAGAAGGTAATGTGGTCTGATGAGACAAAAATATAGCTTTTTGGTCTAAACTCCACTCGCCGTGTTTGGAGGAAGAAGAAGGATGAGTACAACCCCAAGAACACCATCCCAACTGTGAAGCATGGAGGTGGAAACATCATTCTTTGGAGATGCTTTTCTGAAAAGGGGACAGGACGACTGCACCGTATTGAGGGGAGGATGGATGGGGCCATGTATCGCGAGATCTTGGCCAACAACCTCCTTCCCCTCAGTAAGAGCATTGAAGATGGGTCGTGGCTGGGTCTTCCAGCATGACAACGACCCGAAACACACAGCCAGGGCAACTAAGGAGTGGCTCCGTAAAGAAGCATCTCAAGGTCCTGGAGTGGCCTAGCCAGTCTCCAGACCTGAACCCAATAGAAAATCTTTGGAGGGAGCTGAAAGTCCATATTGCTCAGCGACAGCCCCGAAACCTGAAGGATCTGGAGAAGGTCTGTATGGAGGAATGGGCCAAAATCCCTGCTGCAGTGTGTGCAAACCTGGTCAAGACCTACAGGAAACGTATGATCTCTGTAATTGCAAACAAAGGTTTCTGTACCAAATATTAAGTTCTGCTTTTCTGATGTATCAAATACTTATGTCATGCAATAAAATGCAAATTAATTACTTAAAAATCATACAATGTGATTTTCTGGATTTTTGTTTTAGATTCCGTCTCTCACAGTTGAAGTGTACCTATGATAAAAAATTACAGACCTCTACATGCTTTGTAAGTAGGAAAACCTGCAAAATCGGCAGTGTAGCAAATACTTGTTCTCCCCACTGTATATACATGTGTAAAAGACACCTAGGTCTCAATATATCTTCCCATGACTGTGTTTTTGTATTTTAATGAGTATATGTTTGAGAACAAGTATTTGATACACTGCCGATTTTGCATCGGTACACTGTGTCCTTAGCCCCGGCCTGCCGAGCACTGCTTTACGCCGAGGGAAGTAGCTAGTTGGCTAACCTCGTCCCCACACTGCGTGGAAGTGTCTGGGAAGGAAATTACTAACTAGCTAGCACAAGCTAGTGTAGCCCTAGAGGAAGAGAGAGAACCAACTCACGGGAATATCTCTCCTTCCAGCAGGTGGAGTTTTTGTATGGAGGTCTGTGAGCTGGTCCAGGTTGGTCAACTAAATGAATGGCTTACGTGCTACGTGATGTTTACTTGATCGAATAGAAGTTTCGTGATGCTTAAGTTGTTCTGAGTGTACTGATAAGTAGGACACGTGACATACCGACAACTTTGAGAAAAAACACTATAGGAGATAGCTTTGCAAATTCATAACATGATGCTAGTAGCATAGCATCTCTCACCATTGAATTGACGAGCGAACTCCAAATATCCAAAGTGAAAAACACATTTAAGGCGGTACTTACTGGTGTTAATCAGATCTCCTATCTCCTCCTCTTCATCTTCCAACGTGACAGTAATCTCTCCCTCCTTCTTCACTCCAAAAACGGCATCCTCCTCTATCTCTTCCTCCTCTATCTCTTCCTTCTCTTCTTTCACTGTAACATCCTCCTCCTCTTTCACTCTGAACGCGTCTTCCTCTTCTTTCACTGTAACATCCTCCTCCTCTTTAACTCTGAACGCGTCTTCCTCTTCTTTCACTGTAACATCCTCCTCCTCTTTCACTCTGAACGCGTCTTCCTCTTCTTTCACTGTAACATCCTCCTCCTCTTTCACTCTGAACGCGTCTTCCTCTTCTTTCACTGTAACGTCTTTATCTTCTTCTTTCACGGTAACAGCTTCACCCTCTACTTGTTTTTGTATTGTAACATCCTCCTCCTCTTTCACTAGAGCTTCTTTCTCCGTCCAGCAGACCTCCTCTTCTTTAGCAGGAGGAGAGTAGCTTAGTGACCTCATGGTCGGGGATGTTAGCTAGCTAGGCTAGTGCTAACTTAACCAGCCAGCTAGCTGACTAATAACAACTTAATATTAAATTAAATAGGTTAACAAGTAGATACGTCCGAAGTGTGTTTAAAACACAGTAGCTAATATACACCGAAAGCGTCTAGTGCTTGAATCTTTCGGCTGTTGGCTGACCAGCTACGGAGGTGGTTGACTGTTGCCTCCCGTCCACTAGATTATACGTCACGCTTTAAGCATCGCCTGAAAGACACACATCGCCATCTGCTGACTGGAGTGGGTATCGCAGTTGAGGAAAATATTTTATTTTCAAAGTTTATTTTAAATTTATATAATTATATAATACTATTATATTGAGACATATATATTGTTATTTAGCAGACGCTCTTATCCAGAGATGAAAAATGAGAAAAATGTTGTAAATTGATTTGCATTTTTAATGAGGGAAATAAGTATTTGACCCCTTTGCAAAACATTACTTAGTACTTGGTGGCAAAACCCTTGTTGGCAATCACAGAGGTCAGACGTTTCTTGTAGTTGGCCACCAGGTTTGCACACATCTCAGGAGGGATTTTGTCCCACTCCTCTTTGCAGATCTTCTCCAAGTCATTAAAGGTTTCGAGGCTGACGTTTGGCAACTCGAACCTTCAGCTCCCACCACAGATTTTCTATGGGATTAAGGTCTGGAGACTGGCTAGGCCACTCCAGGACCAATGTGCTTCTTCTTGAGCCACTCCTTTGTTGCCTTGGCTGTGTGTTTTGGGTCATTGTCATGCTGGAATACCCATCCACGACCCATTTTCAATGCCCTGGCTGAGGGAAGGAGGTTCTCACCCAAGATTTGACGGTACATGGCCCCGTCCATCGTCCCTTTGATGCGGTGAAGTTGAAAGATTACCACCTGTCCTAGCGAAACACTGTCCTCTCCATTACTCCAGCCAAATAGTATCAATTACTTGTTCTCCCCACTGTATATGCAGTTATCTTAGCCAGCCAGCTAACTTTAGCTATTTAGCCAACTAGCTATGTTATCTATATGCAGTTATCTTAGCCAGCCAGCTAACTTTAGCTATTTAGCCAACTAGCTATGTTATTTCTCCCCACTGTATATATATTGTTATTTAGCAGACGCTCTTATCCAGAGCGACTTACAGGAGCAATTAGGGTTAAGTGTCTTGCTCAAGGGCACATCGACAGATTTTTCACCTCTACTGTATTTTAGTCAATGCCACTCCCTACATTGCTCATCCTAATATTTATATCTTTCTTAATTCCATTCTTTTACTTTTAGATTTGTGTGTATTGTTGTGAATTGTTAGATACTACTGCACTGTTGGAGCTAGGAACACAAACGTTTCGCTACACCCGCAATAGCATCTGCTAAAAATGTGTACGTGACCAATACAATTTGATTTGATTTGAATTCACCTTTCAGCAGGACAATAATCTAAAACACACACGGACAAATCTCCACTGGAGTTGCTTATCAACAAGACAGGGAATGTTCCTGAGTGGCAGAGTTACAGTTTGGACTTAAATCTGCTTGTAAATCTATGGCAAGACTTGAAAATGGTTGTCTAGCAACGATCAACATCCAATTTGATAGAACTTGAAGAATTCTGAAAATAATAATGGGTAAATGTTGCACAATCCAAGTGTGCAAAGCTCTTAGAGACTTACCCAGAGAGACTCACAGCTGTAATCTCTGCCAAAGGTGATTCTACCATATATTGACTCAGCGTGGTGTGAATACTTAAATAAAAATTATTAACTAATATACTAAGTAAATATTTAATTTAAGTATATTAATATATACTTAAAATTTATAAATGAGATATTTCAAAAATGTCTAAAAACATGTTTTCACTTTGTCCTTTTTTTATTTTATTTTTTATTTATTTATTTCACCTTCATTTAACCAGGTAAGCCAGTTGAGAACAAGTTCTCATTTACAACTGCGACCTGGCCAAGATAAAGCAAAGCAGTGCGATAAAAACAACAACACAGAGTTACATATGGGGTAAAACAAAACATAAAGTCAAAAATACAACAGAAAATATATATACAGTGTGTGCAAATGTAGCAAGTTATGGAGGTAAGGCAATAAATAGGCTATAGTGCAAAATAATTACAATTAGTATTAACACTGGAATGATAGATGTGCAAGAGATGATGTGCAAATAGAGATACTGGGGTACAAATGAGCAAAATAAATAACAACATAGGGATGAGGTAGTTGGGCGGGCTAATTTCAGATGGGCTGTGTACAGGTGCAGTGATCGGTAAGGTGCTCTGACAACTGATGCATAAAGTTAGTGAGGGAGATAAGAGTCTCCAGCTTCAGAGATTTTTGCATTTCATTCCAGTCATTGGCAGCAGAGAACTGGAAGGAATGGCGGCCAAAGGAGGTGTTGGCTTGGGGATGACCAGAGAGATATACCTGCTGGAGCGCATACTACGGGTGGGTGTTGCTATGGTGACCAATGAGCTAAGATAAGGCGGGAGATTTGCCTAGCAGTGATTTATAGATGGCCTGGAGCCAGTGGGTTTGGCGACGAATATGTAGTGAGGACCAGCCAACAAGAGCGTACAGGTCACAGTGGTGGGTAGTATATGGGGCTTTGGAGACAAAACGGATGGCACTGTGATAGACTACATCCAATTTGCTGAGTAGAGTGTTGGAGGCTATTTTGTAAATGACATCGCCGAAGTCAAGGATCGGTAGGATAGTCAGTTTTACGAGGGCATGTTTGGCAGCATGAGTGAAGGAGGCTTTTTTGCGAAATAGGAAACCGATTCTAGATTTAACTTTGGATTGGAGATTCTTAATGTGAGTCTGGAAGGAGAGTTTACAGTCTAACCAGACACCTAGGTATTTGTAGTTGTCCACATACTCTAGGTCAGACCCGTCGAGAGTAGTGATTCTAGTCGGGCGGGCGGGTGTAAGCAGCGTTCGATTGAAGAGCATGCATTTAGTTTTACTAGTGTTTAAGAGCAGTTGGAGGCTACGGAAGGAGTGTTGTATGGCATTGAAGCTCGTTTGGAGGTTTGTTAACACAGTGTCCAATGAAAGGCCAGATGTATACAAAATGGTGTCGTCTGCGTAGAGGTGGATCTGAGAGTCACCAGCAGCAAGAGCGACATCATTGATATACACAGAGAAAAGTGTCGGCCCAAGAATTGAACCCTGTGGCACCCCCATAGAGACTGCCATAGGTCCAGACAACAGGCCCTCCGATTTGACACATTGAACTCTATCTGAGAAGTAGTTATGGAAGCTGCCTGTTTATATTTTAGACGTCAGAGATGTATAGAGAATGCGGTGGTTGACAGAGTCGAAAGCCTTGGCCAGGTCGATGAAGACGGCTGCACAGTACTGTCTATTATCGATCGCGGTTATAATATCGTTTAGGACCTTGAGCGTGGCTGAAGTGCACCCATGACCAGCTCGGAAACCGGATTGCATAGCGGAGAAGGTACAGTGGGATTCGAAATGGTCGGTGATCTGTTTGTTAACTTGGCTTTCCTTGTGTGTAGATGGGTGAATATTATTATTTTTTTCAATCCATTTTGAATTCAGGCTGTGACACAGCAAATGTGGAATAAGTCAATGGGTATGAATACTTTCTGAAGACACTGTATAGAGTTATAGAGAGTGTTTGGAACCACCAAGACTCTTCTTAGAGACTCTTCCAGGCCAAACTCTGTGGAGTTGGTTGTCCTTCTGGAAGGTTCTCCCATCTCTGCAGCACTCCACCAATCAGGCCTTTATGGTAGAGTGGCCAGACGGAAGCCACTCCTCAGTAAAAGCCACTCCTCAGCCCGCTTGGAGTTTGCCAAAAGGCACCTAAAGGACTCTCAGACCATGAATGCCAAGCCTCACGTCTGAGGGAAACCGGGCACCATCCCTACGGTGAAGCATGGTGGTGGCAGCATCATGCTGTGTGGATGTTTTTCAGCGGCAGGGACTGGGAGACTAGTCAGGATCGAGGGAAAGATTAACAGAGCAAAGTACAGAGAGATCTTGATGAAACCTGCTCCAGGGTGCTCAGGACCTCAGACTCGGTCGAAGGTTCACCTTCCAACAGGACAACGACCCTAAGCACACAGCCAAGACAACGTAGGAGTGGCTTCAGGACAAGTCTCTGAATAACCTTGAGTGGCCCAGCCAGAGCCCGGACTTGAACCCGATCGAACATCTCTGGAGAGACTTGAAAATAGCTGTGCAGCGACGCTTCCCCATCCAACCTGACAGAGCTTGAGAGGATCTTCATAGAAGAATGGGAGAAACTCAACAGTAGACACAACATTAGTAGGCTTGATTACCAACAATGACAAGACAGCCTACAGGGAGGAGATGCGGGCTCTAGGAGTGTGGTGCCAGGAAAATAACCTCTCACTCAACGTCAACAAAACAAAGGAGATGATCGTGGACTTCAGGAAACAGCAGAGGGTGCACCCCCCTGTCCACATCGACTGGACCGCAGTGGAGAAGGTGGAAAGATTCCAGACTCCAGCCACCCTAGTCATAGACTGTTCTCTCTGCTACCGCACGGCAAGCGGTACCGGAGTGCCAAGTCTAGGTCCAAAAGGCTTCTCAACAGCTTCTACCCCCAAGCCATAAGACTCCTGAACAGCTAATCATGGCTACCCGGACTATTTGCACTGCCCCCCCACCCCATCCTTTTTACGCTGCTGCTACTCTGTTAATTATTTATGCACAGTCACTTTAACTCTACCCACATGTACATATTACCTCAACTACCTCAACTAGCCGGTGCCCCCGCACATTGACTCTGCAACGGGTACCCCCTGTATATATAGCCTCCCTACTGTCACTTTATTTTACTGTATATATAGCCTCCCTACTGTCACTTTATTTTACTTCTGCTCTTTTTTCTCAACACTTTTTTTGTTGTTGTTTTATTCTTACTTTTTGTTTAAAATAAATGCACTGTTGGTTAAGGGCTGTAAGTAAGCATTTCACTGCAATGTCTGCACCTGTTGTATTCGGCGCATGTGACCAATACAATTTGATTTGATTTGATTTGATTTGAAGATTCAAGTTCCTTCACTGGCCACTTTAAGAAATGGAAGCACTTTAATAATGTTTACATATCTTGCACTACTCATCTCATATGTATATACTGTATTCTATACTATTCTACGGTATCTTAGTCACTTTAATAATGTTTACATATCTTGCATTACTCATCTCATATGTATATACTGTATTCTATACTATTCTACGGTATCTTAGTCACTTTAATAATGTTTACATATCTTGCATTACTCATCTCATATGTATATACTGTATTCTATACTATTCTACGGTATCTTAGTCACTTTAATAATGTTTACATATCTTGCATTACTCATCTCATATGTATATACTGCATTCTATTCTATAATATTCTACTGTATCTTAGTCCATGCCGCTCTGTAATTGCTTGTCCATATATGTATATATTCTTAATTCATTCCTTACTAGTTTTGTGTGTATTGGGTATATGTTGTGGAATTGTTAGATATGACTTGTTAGATATTACTGCACTGTCGGAGCTAGAAGCACAAGCATTTCGCTACACCCGCAATAACATCCGCTGAACACGTGTATGTGACCAATAAAATGTGATTTTATATTTTTTAGTTATTTATTTTTTTAGATTTGTGTGTATTGTTTTGAATTATTAGGTATTACTGCACTGACTTTTGGAGCTAGAAACATAAGCATTTCGCTGCACCTTGCGATAACATATGCAAAATATGTGTACATGACAAATACAATTTCATTTGATTTATGTGCTTGTTTTCATTAAATAAATGCTTCAAAATTCACAAAAAGTGACGTTATAGAGTCTCATAGAACACAACACATAAGAACTCCTAAGCCTGTGTTTACCACAGACCTTATTTTCGGTGTTTATCCAAAAACCCTACAACAACAAACCAATCCATTTCCCCATCGGCTTTACCCCCATGGCGGAGTTAGTGCCTACAAAAAGACGCCATTACTATTTCTCTCTATTGGCGTCTTTCAGCGGTGCATTCAGGTCGCCTGAACGTTTGCTACGTTGTGGAACGGTTTGTGCTAAACGACACAGACTTTGAGATACGTTTGCTCCGTTCGGTGGGTGTGCCAGGGTGTGGCTGTAATCAATGAGTGACATATTTAAAGGGAGCTGTGCATTTTTAACACACAACCCAACCCCTCCCCGTTTTTCAACTAGTCGTTCGTGTACAGTACCGTTTTTGGTTCAATTTAACGTTTTATTACGTTTGTATGTACTGAACGTAGCCCAGTCGATGCTGCCAGTGTGACGTATAATCTAGTGGACGGGAAGCTTCTTCGAGAACAACAACGCCACCTCGTTAGCGTGCTGTCCAACACCGCCGAAACATTTAAGCCCTTCAGACCAATTTCGGTGTATATTTGCCACTGTGTTTTGAACACACTTCTGTCGTATCTACTAGTTACCCAATTTAATGTAATATTTACGTTGTTAGTCAGCTAAATTAGCCTGGCCCTAAGCTAATGCTAACTAACATCCCCGACCATGAGCTCACTAAGCTACTCTCCTCCTGCTAAAGAAGAGGAGGTCTGCTGGACGGAGAAAGAGGGTCTGTGGCTGAACGTTGTCGTGAAAGAGGAGGAGGAAGAGGAGAATATCTCAGTAAAGAAAGAAGTAGAGGGTGAAGCTGTTACCGTGAAAGAAGAAGAGAAAGACGTTACAGTGAAAAAAGAGGAAGACGCGTTCAGAGTGAAAGAGGAGGAGGATGTTACGGTGAAGGAAGAGATAGAGGAGGATTCAGGTTTTGGAGTGGAAGAGGAGGCGGAGGAGGAAGAAGAGGAGGAAGAAGAGGAGGAGACTGAAGATAGGATTAACGCCAGTAAGTACAGTCTTAAACAGGGGCACCGACAAAACGCTAACAATGGATCAATGCATCCAATAACATTGACAGTAATACAGTGGGGTCTGAAATGATTGTCACCCTTAGTGGAATTGTTGAAAAATTGGTCAGGGCTCTTGGCATCAGGATCAACCTTTTCCTGTTTTAAAGCTAGTTTACTACAATTCTACACATTTTGACATGGCTTATGTCATGCTATCTGAGTGACTCAAACATAACAAAATGCCATTAGATTCTCCCTGACGGTCTAGTTTTTATTTTGGGGATTGTTAGTTCTCATGGATTATCTTATAATAAATAACAATAAAATATATGAATACCTCAATTATTTTCTCCACGTACTTTATATCTGGTTTAATGTAAATAACCAAACCCTGCAAGTCTTATATACTACATCCCTCAGCCATTCCTCCCACCCTGGCGAGTTTTAGTCGTTTTAAGTTTACACTGCAACGATTCTAAATGAATAGAAGGGAAACACTGGAGTAATGTTTTCCTCTCAATTAGGTAGGGGTGAAAAGTATTGACACCCCTGTTTTCAAAACCTTTCAATACCTCACCTTGGGAGGATAATGGCACTGAGCCTTTTTTCTAAGATGTTTAATGATTTGGAGAACACATTGGGAGGGATTTTTAGACGATTCCCCCAAACAGAGTCCTTCCAGATCCTTGATATCCCTCATCTGCACTTATGGACTGCCCCTCTTCAATTCAAACCACAGGTTTTCAATGGGGTTAAAGTCTGGAGACTGAGATGGCCGTGCATTCTCATTTTGACACCAAACCACAGGTTTTCAATTGGGGTTAAAGTCTGGAGACTGAGATGGCAGTGCATTCTCATTTTGACACCAAACCACAGGTTTTCAATGGGGTTAAAGTCTGGAGACTGAGATGGCCATGCCATCTTAAGAGAGTCATAGTTACTGGCAACGCTTCATTGAATTTCTTCACTGTGATGTGAGGAGCACCGGCGAAGCGGGGCTTGTCTCCTTTGAATATCATTCATTTGACATTCGGTTGATCCGCGTGGCGGTAGTTTGACCCTTTTCCGCCTGCTCTCAACCATGTTCCCTTGAATTCCGCTTCCTCAACTGTGCTGCGAGTTATCCTCCCTGTGCACTCATCTGCCGAGTGCCACAACCGGTGGATCCTTCTGGCCTGGATCGATGGAATCTGGCGGGCCAATTTCACGATGCCCAGGCCCCCGTCTCTGTGTTCTGTGTAGAGCAATCCGTTGCAGGTACTCAACGGGAGGTTGAGTCACTCGTTCACCGCGGTTCTTATCATTCCAATGGATTTAGTTCAGGTGGGCTGACTTTAGGTTGCAGTGGTCAGCTTTGTAGGTCAGTCTCGGGACAGCGAAGGAGTTCAACATCTTGACCTTTTTGTGAAGGTTTTAGCTCCGCCCGCCCAATCTTGCATATCCAATCACGAAGTAGCCCGATCAGTTCCGGCCAATGCCTGCCCATGGGTTTACTTCCATTCCAAGATACTTTTCCGATTCATCCGGCCCCAATCATGTGCACGTCCTCTCCGTTCAGTTTCCAGGCTGAACAGTCATTTTACCTTGAACGAGGTCTCACCCCTTTCCGTTGCCGCCTTTCTCAATGAAAAAACTGTGGCTGCACCTTTTTAACCCTGTTGGTTGTCAGAATTGTTCCAGAATTGCCATGTTTTGTCCCATACCCTTCACCGAGCTGCTCAACAGCACCAAGTCATCGGCAAACGCTAATGTGGTGGTCTGGCTGCCTTCCGACCCGACCCCCGAGCCGTGGTCGTTCGAGTGTCTGGATCAACGGATCCAGAGCCAGATTGAACAGCAGAGGTGACATTGGGTCACCTTGCTTAACACCGACCGACATGTCAATCTTTGTGGATTTTACTCCGTCAATGATAATGGAAGTTGTGCTTTTTCTCATAGGTGC
>NW_025535585.1:77500-90682 GCF_020615455.1 Coregonus clupeaformis
ACTGCACCAACTGTGGTCGGGGAGGACACACCGCGGCTAGGTGCTGGGGATGGCCTCCTAGGGGAGATGACGACAGGTCCCGCACTGGGGATTCCTTCCAGGTGAGTAGGCGCCCCACTCACCCAGAGCTCTCTGTTGCCCATTTCTGTATGCCTGTATGTTTTCCACAGGTAGCACCTCATGCCCAGCATAAGGCGCTGGTAGATTCAGGCGCAGCTGGGAATTTTATTGATAAAAAGTTTTGTTTAGCGTTAGGGATTCCCCTCATTCCTGTTGATGTTCCTTTTCCCGTTCACGCCCTAGATAGTCGTCCGTTGGGTACGGGCTTGATCAGGGAGGTCACGGCGCCACTTAGGATGTGTGCGCAGGGGGATCATCAGGAGATGATTCAGCTGTTCCTGATTGACTCTCCTGCGTATCCGGTGGTGCTGGGCATGCCCTGGTTGAGTACCCATAACCCAGTGATTTCGTGGCAGGAGAGGCCTCTGATGGAGTGGTCTGCTCAGTGTGTGGGTAGATGTTTGGGCGTTTCCGTAGGGGCTACCTCGGTGGAGAGTCCAAACCAGGTGCCCGCATTGCACATTCCACCTGAGTATGGGGATTTGGCTATCGCGTTTAGTAAGGCGAGGGCGACGCGGTTGCCACCCCATAGGCAGGGGGATTGTGCGATAAACCTTCAGGCAGGAGCTGCGCTCCCACGGAGTCATGTGTATCCTCTGTCTCAGGAGGAGAAGAAAGCTATGGAGATTTACATAGACGAATCGCTGAGACAAGGATACATACGGCCGTCCACTTCCCCGCGTCCTCGAGTTTCTTTTTCGTGAAGAAGAAGGATGGTGGTTTGCGTCCGTGCATCGATTACCGTGGTCTCAATCAGATTACGGTGAAGTATAGTTATCCACTCCCGCTGATTGCGACCATGACTGAGTCGTTGCATGGGGCGCGTTTCTTCACGAAATTAGATCTCAGGAGCGCGTACAACTTGGTGCGCATCAAGAAGGATGATGAATGGAAAACAGCCTTTAGTACCACCTCGGGCCATTACGAGTATCTAGTCATGCCATACGGGTTGATGAATGCTCCGTCGGTTTTCCAATCATTTGTGGATGAGATCTTCAGGGACATGCAGGGACAGGGAGTCGTTGTGTACATAGATGACATTCTCGTGTACTCACCTACCCGTGTCGAGCATGTGGCCCTGGTGCGCAGAGTGTTGCGGAGGCTGGTGGAGCACGACCTGTATGTGAAGGCAGAGAAGTGTCTGTTTTTCCAGGAGTCTATCTCCTTTTTGGGGTATCAGTTGTCCGCGTCAGGGGTGAAGATGGAGGTAGACCGGAGCGTCGGCCGTGCGTAATTGGCAAACACCAACCACTGTGAAAGAGGTGCAGCAGTTTTTGGGGTTTGCGAATTACTACCGGAGGTTTATCCGGGGTTTTGGGCAAGTGGCAGCTCCCATCACGTCTCTCTTGAAGGGGGGTCCGGTGCGTCTGCAGTGGTCAGTCGAGGCGGACAGGGCGTTTGGGAGGCTGAAGGACCTGTTTACCTCGGCTCCGGTGCTGGCGCATCCGGATCCCTCTTTACCATTTCAGGTAGAGGTGGACGCGTCTGAGGCCGGTATTGGCGCCGTGCTTTCACAACGGTCAGGCGCGCCACCTAAACTCCGCCCCTGTGCCTTCTATTCCAAGAAGCTCAGCCCGGCGGAGCGAAATTATGACATAGGGGACAGGGAGCTGTTAGCTGTGGTACAGGCCCTTAAGGTGTGGAGGCACTGGCTTGAGGGGGCTCAACACCCTTTCCTCATTTTGACGGACCACCGTAACCTGGAGTACATCCGGGCAGCGAGGAGGCTGAACCCTCGGCAGGCTAGATGGAGTATGTTTTTGACCCGTTTCTCTTTTAAGATCACCTACATCCCTGGGTCACAAAACGGGAAGGCAGATGCGCTGTCTCGGCTGTATGACGGGGAGGAGAGGTTCGTGGAGCCCACTCCCATACTGCCGGAGTCGTGTCTAGTGGCACCGGTGGTGTGGGAGCTCGATTCTGAGCTCGAGCGGGCATTACGCACCGACCCTAGTCCACCACAATGCCCGGAGGGTCGGAAGTATGTTCCGCTCGAGTGTCGGGATCGATTGATCTATTGGGCTCACACGTCACCCTCCTCTGGACACCCGGGTATCGGCCGGACAGTGCACTGTCTTAGTGCCAAATATTGGTGGCCCACGTTGGCCAGGGATGTGAGGGTTTATGTTTCCTCCTGCTCGGTGTGCGCCCAGTGTAAGGCGCCTAGACATCTGCCTAGGGGTAAGTTACTGCCCCTGCCCGTTCCACAACGACCATGGTCCCACCTCTCGGCGGATTTTATAACTGACCTTCCCCTCTCTCAAGGGAATACTACCATCCTGGTCGTTGTGGACCGGTTCTCTAAGGCCTGTCGTTTGCTCCCCATGCCGGGTCTTCCTACTGCCCTGCAGACCGCCGAAGCTATATTCACCCATGTGTTCCGGCACTACGGGGTGCCCGAGGACATTGTGGCTGACCGAGGTCCCCAATTCACCTCCAGAGTCTGGAGAGCTTTTATGGAGCGGTTGGGGGTCTCGGTGAGCCTCACCTCGGGTTACCACCCGGAGAGTAATGGGCAGGTGGAGCAACGTTAACCAGGATGTGGGTAGGTTTCTCAGAACGTACTGCCGGGATCGGCCGGAGGAGTGGGCGAGATATGTGCCCTGGGCCGAGATGGCACAGAACTCTCTCCGCCACTCCTCCACCCAACTAACCCCTTTTCAGTGTGTTTTGGGGTACCAGCCGGTTCTGGCACCATGGCATGAGAGCCAGATCGAGGCCCCCGCTGTGGATGAGTGGGTGCGGCGCTCGGAGGAGACGTGGGACGCTGCACACGTCCATCTGCAGCGTGCCATACGTCGACAGAAGACGAGCGCCGACCTACACCGCAGTGAGGGGCCAGTGTACGCACCTGGAGATCGAGTCTGGCTCTCTGCCAGAAACCTGCCCCTCCGCCTGCCCTGTCGGAAGCTGGGTCGGCGGTTTGTAGGGCCATTTAAAGTCCTGAGAAGGTTGAACGAGGTATGTTATAGATTACAGTTACCAGTTGAGTATAAGTGTATTAACCCCTCGTTCCATGTGTCCCTTCTCAGGCCGGTGGTAGCAGGCCCACTCCAAGAACATGAGATCTTGGAGACCCCCCGGCCCCGTTGGACATCGAGGGGTACCGGCGTACACCGTGAGATCCATCTTGGATTCTAGACGTCGGAGAGGGGGTCTTCAGTATCTAGTGGAGTGGGAGGGGTACGGTCCGGAGGAGCGGTGCTGGGTGCCGAGGAGAGACATCTTGGACCCGTCGCTCCTGACGGAATTCCATCGGGGGTATCCGACGCGCCCTGCGCCGCGGCCTCCGGGTCGTCCCCAAGGCCGGAGTCGGCGCGCGTCTGGAGCCGCGCGTCAAGGGGGGGGTACTGTCACGGTTTCGGCCGAGGCTGCCTCTCTCCCTTGTTCGGGCAGGCTTCGGCGTTCGTCGTCTCCGGAATTCTAGCTGCCACCGATTGATGTTTCATGTTCGTTTGCTTTTGTCTGTTTGTTTCTACACCTGTTTCTGTTTTGTAGTAATTAGTGTCCTATAAGTTTCTCGTTGTGTTTGTCTTGTGTTGTGTGTGATTGTTACCGTCAGTCTGTGTATTGCTCGGTTGAGCGTTATTTTCTCCACTGTTTGCTGGAGCGTTCGTTGCACTTGTGTGTGCACTTATTTCATCCTGACGCACCTGTTTGTGCGCATTGTCTTTTCGCCTTCGTGCGTATTTTGCTGTCAGGCTTATTTCGTCCTGTTGCCTGTGTTTAGGCAGGAATACAGCTTTTTGGAATTCAGTCTGCTTCCTGCGTTTGATTCCTACACCACACCTACAACACGACCTGACAGTTCCCCTGAGCAAGGCAGTTAACCCACTGTTCCCCTGAGCAAGGCAGTTAACCCACTGTTCCCCTGAGCAAGGCAGTTAACCCACTGTTCCCCTGAGCAAGGCAGTTAACCCACTGTTCCCCTGAGCAAGGCAGTTAACCCACTGTTCCCCGGGCGCCGATGACATGGATGTCGATTAAGGCAGCACCCCGCACCTCTCTGATTCAGAGGGGTTGGGTTAAATGCAGAAAACACATTTCAGTTGAATTCATTCAGTTGTACAACTGACTAGGTGTCCCCCAGTCTATAAACATGAAAGCAAGATTAGATTTTATGTTCTACATTATTATCATTGTGATCATTATAATAATAATTATTATTATCATTATTGTTATTATTATTATTATTATTATTATGGCGGCCACCAAGTTTATATTGAATGTTCTGAAAACTGACTTCAGGTTATTGAGGAATCTAGCCTCACAGGAAGACAGTTTTATTTTATGGAGGTTTAATTCAGTTCTCTGTTTAGTATTGAACTAAATACTCTGTCTTTGGCAGGAGAGGGACCAGACTCTCACTCTGACAGCGGGAAGAGTCCTTCAGGGGAACCAGACCCAGAGACGTCCAAACCAGCGAGACAACACCACTGCTCCCACTGTGGAAAGAGTTTTAAGTGTTTAAGGAAGTTGAAAGTACATGAGAGAACGCACACAGGAGAAAACCCTTACGATTGCTCTCACTGTGGAAAGAGTTTTACCAAGTTAGGGAACCTAAAAGAGCATGAGAGGACACACTCAGGAGAAAAGCCTTTCCAATGTTCCCAGTGTGGAAAGAAGTTCACCCAGTTACGGTACCTGAAACAACATGAAGAAATACACACAGAAGATAGGAAGACATACCACTGCTCTCAGTGTGATAAGATATTTACTGGGTTAGGAAACCTAAAAAACATACAAGAATACACTCGGGAGAGAAGCCTTACCACTGTTCCCACTGTGGAAAGAGTTTTACTCAGTTAGGGAGCCTGAAAACACATGAGAGGGGACACACAGGAGAAAAGCCTTACCACTGTTCCCATTGTGAAACGAGGTTTACCCATCGAGGGAGCCTGAAAGCGCATGAGAGAATACACACAGGAGAAAAGCCTTACCAATGTTCCCGATGTGAAAAGAGCTTTACCCGTTTAGGGAGCCTGAGAAAGCATGAGAGAATACATACAGGAGAAAAGGCTTACCACTGTTCCCATTGTGAAAAGAGGTTTACCCATCGAGGGAGCCTGAAAGTGCATGAGAGAATACACACAGGAGAAAAGCCTTACCAATGTTCCCATTGTGAAACGAGGTTTACCCATCGAGGGAGCCTGAAAGCGCATGAGAGAATACACACAGGAGAAAAGCCTTAACAATGTTCCTGATGTGAAAAGAGCTTTACCCGGTTAGGGAGCCTGAAAAAGCATGAGAGAATACATACAGGAGAAAAGGCTTTCCAACATACTAATACACAGGAGGAGAAGACATACCACTGCTCTCATTGTAAAAATACATTTTTCCCAGTCAGAGGACCTGAAATCACATGAGAGAATAGAGAGGCTGTGTTCTGACTTATGTTTTTGATTGAGAAATTGTGTTTTTGTTCATGCTACATGAAATCTAATTGTATGAATGAAATCATACTGAAAAATAGGTCAACATTTTTTTCCAGCTCTAGACAAGATCATGTCTAAAATCAGATTCAACAAGTTAAAAATATATATATTATGTTTTGATTATGAACTTAAGATTGATTGTATGCAAGTGTAAACCCCTAAATGTTGTTCACTATATAATTTTGATATTTCAAAAATTTTAATTATTAAATAGATTAATATAATTAGTATTTCTTCATTCAGATTGTCATTGGTTCGAAATTGACTCTGATTAAATAAAAGGTGAAATAAAATAAAATAAATACCATATTATTTTTGGGAAGTCTATTTGGTTCTTAAGTTCGGACATATACAGTGGGGGAAAAAAGTATTTAGTCAGCCACCAATTGTGCAAGTTCTCCCACTTAAAAAGATGAGAGGCCTGTAATTTTCATCATAGGTACACGTCAACTATGACAGACAAATTGAGAAAAAAAATCCAGAAAATCACATTGTAGGATTTTTTATGAATTTATTTGCAAATTATGGTGGAAAATAAGTATTTGGTCACCTACAAACAAGCAAGATTTCTGGCTCTCACAGACCTGTAACTTCTTCTTTAAGAGGCTCCTCTGTCCTCCACTCGTTACCTGTATTAATGGCACCTGTTTGAACTTGTTATCAGTATAAAAGACACCTGTCCACAACCTCAAACAGTCACACTCCAAACTCCACTATGGCCAAGACCAAAGAGCTGTCAAAGGACACCAGAAACAAAATTGTAGACCTGCACCAGGCTGGGAAGACTGAATCTGCAATAGGTAAGCAGCTTGGTTTGAAGAAATCAACTGTGGGAGCAATTATTAGGAAATAGAAGACATACAAGACCACTGATAATCTCCCTCGATCTGGGGCTCCACGCAAGATCTCACCCTGTGGGGTCAAAATGATCACAAGAACGGTGAGCAAAAATCCCAGAACCACACGGGGGGACCTAGTGAATGACCTGCAGAGAGCTGGGACCAAAGTAACAAAGCCTACCATCAGTAACACACTACGCCGCCAGGGACTCAAATCCTGCAGTGCCAGACGTGTCCCCCTGCTTAAGCCAGTACATGTCCAGGCCCGTCTGAAGTTTGCTAGAGTGCATTTGGATGATCCAGAAGAGGATTGGGAGAATGTCATATGGTCAGATGAAACCAAAATAGAACTTTTTGGTAAAAACTCAACTCGTGGTGTTTGGAGGACAAAGAATGCTGAGTTGCATCCAAAGAACACCATACCTACTGTGAAGCATGGGGGTGGAAACATCATGCTTTGGGGCTGTTTTTCCCCTTTCTTCAAAGGGACCAGGACGACTGATCCGTGTAAAGGAAAGAATGAATGGGGCTATGTATCGTGAGATTTTGATTGAAAACCTCCTTCCATCAGCAAGGGCATTGAAGATGAAACGTGGCTGGGTCTTTCAGCATGACAATGATCCCAAACACACTGCCCGGGCAACGAAGGAGTGGCTTCGTAAGAAGCATTTCAAGGTCCTGGAGTGGCCTAGCCAGTCTCCAGATCTCAACCCCATAGAAAATCTTTGGAGGGATTTGAAAGTCTGTGTTGCCCAGTGACAGCCCCAAAACATCACTGCTCTAGAGAAGATCTGCATCGAGGAATGGACCAAAATACCAGCAACAGTGTGTGAAAACCTTGTGAAGACTTACAGAAAACGTTTGACCTGTGTCATTGCCAATAAAGGGTATATAACAAAGTATTGAGAAACTTTTGTTATTGACCAAATACTTTTTTTCCACCATAATTTGCAAATAAATTCATAAAAAATCCTACAATGTGATTTTCTGGATTTTTTTTCCTAATTTTGTCTGTCATAGTTGACGTGTACCTATGATGAAAATTACAGGCCTCTCTCATCTTTTTAAGTGGGAGAACTTGCACAATTGGTGGCTGACTAAATACTTTTTTCCCCCACTGTATATGGGGCTTTGGTGACAAAATGGATGGCACTGTGATAGACTACATCCAATTTGCTGAGTAGAGTGTTGGAGGCTATTTTGTAAATGACATCGCCGAAGTCAAGGATCGGTAGGATAGTCCGTTTTATGAGGGCATGTTTGGCAGCATGAGTGAAGGAGGCTTTGTTGCGAAATAGGAAGCCGATTCTACATTTAACTTTGGATTGGAGATGCTTAATGTGAGTCTGGAAGGAGAGTTTACAGTCTAACCAGACACCTAGGTATTTGTAGTCCACATACTCTAGGTAGGACCCGTAGAGAATAGTGATTTTAGTCGGGTGGGCGGGTGCCAGCAGCGTTCGATTGAAGAGCATGCATTTAGTTTTAATTGTGTTTAAGAGCAGTTGGAGGCTACGGAAGGAGTGTTGAATGGCACTGAAGCTCGTTTGGAGGTTTGTTAACACAGTGTCCAATGAAGGGCCAGATGTATACAAAATGGTGTCGTCTGCGTAGAGGTGGATCTGAGAGTCACCAGCAGCAAGAGCGACATCATTGATATACACAGAGAAAAGAGTCGGCCCAAGAATTGAACCCTGTGGCACCCCCATAGAGACTGCCATAGGTCCAGACAACAGGCCCTCCGATTTGACACATTGAACTCTATCTGAGAAGTAGTTGGTGAACCAGGCGAGGCAATCATTTGAGAAACCAAGGCTATTTAGTCTGCCAATAAGAATGCGGTGGTTGACAGAGTCGAAAGCCTTGGCCAGGTCGATGAAGACGGCTGCACAGTACTGTCTATTATCGATCGCGGTTATAATATCGTTTAGGACCTTGAGCGTGGCTGAGGTGCACCCATGACCAGCTCGGAAACCGGATTGCATAGCGGAGAAGGTACGGTGTGATTCGAAATGGTCGGTGATCTGTTTGTTAACTTGGCTTTCAAAAACTTTCGAAAGGCGGGGCAGGATGGATATAGGTCTGTAACAGTTTGGATCTAGAGTGTCACCCCCCTTTGAAGAGGGGGATGACCGCAGCAGCTTTCCAATCTCTGGGGATCTCAGATGATACGAAAGAGAGGTTGAACATGCTGGTGATAGGGGTTGCGACAATTTCGGCGGCTAATTTTAGAAAGAAAGGGTCCAGATTGTCTAGCCCAGCTGATTTGTAGGGGTCCAGATTTTGCAGCTCTTTCAGGACATCAGCTATCTGCATTTGGGTGAAGGAGAAGCGGGGTGGGGGGGGCATGGGCAAGTTGCAGCGGAGGGTGCAGAGCTGGTGACCGGGGTAGTGGTAGCCAGGTGGAAAGCATGGCCAGGCGTAGCAAAATGCTTGTTGAAATGTTCGATTATCGTAGATTTATCGGTAGTGACAGTGTTTCCTAGCCTCAGTGCAGTGGGCAGCTGGGAGGAGGTGCTGTTATTTTCAATGGACTTTACAGTGTCCCAAAACGTTTTGGAGTTAGTGCTACAGGATGCAAATTTCTGTTTGAAAAAGTTAGTTTGCTTTCCTAACTGATTGTGTATATTGGTTCCTGACTTCCCTGAAAAGTTGCATATCGTGGGGGCTGTTCGATGCTAATGCAGTACGCCACAGGATGTTTTTGTGCTGGTCAAGGGCAGTCAAGTCTGAGGAGAACCAGGGGCTATATTCGTTCTTAGTTCTGAATTTTTTGAATGGGGCATGCTTATTTAAGATGGAGAGGAAAGCACTTTTAAAGAACAACCAGGCATCCTCTACTGACGGAATGAGGTCAATATCCATCCAGGATACCCGGGCCAGGTCAATTAGAAAGGCCTGCTCACGAAAGTGTTTTAAGGAGCGTTTGACAGTCATGAGGGGTGGTCGTTTGACCGCGGACCCATTACGGACACAGGCAATAAGGCAGTGATCGCTGAGATCCTGGTTGAAGACAGCGGAGGTGTATTTAGAGGGTAAATTTGTCAGGATGATATCTATGAGGGTGCCCATGTTTACAGATTTAGGGTTGTACCTGGTAGGTTCGTTGATAATTTGTGTGAGATTGAGGGCATCTAGTTTAGATTGTAGGTTGGCCAGGGTGTTAAGCATATCCCAGTTTAGGTCACCAAGCAGTCCGAACTCTGAGGATAGATGGGGGGGCAATCAGTTCACATATGGTGTCCAGGGCACAGCTCGGGCTGAGGGGGGTCTGTAGCAAGCGGCAACATTGAGAGACTTATTTCTGGAAAGGTGGATTTTTAGAAGTAGAAGCTCGAACTGTTTGGGCACAGACCTGGATAGTATGATAGAGCTCTGCAGGCTAGCTCTACAGTAGATTGCAACCCCACCCCCTTTGGCAGTTCTATCGAGACGGAAAATGTTGTAGTTGTGGATGGAAATTTCTGAATTTTTGGTGGCCTTCCTAAGCCAGGATTCAGACACTGCTAGAACATCAGGGTTGGCGGAGTGTGCTAACGCAGTGAATAACTCAAACTTCGGGAGGAGGCTTCAGATGTTAACGTTTAAGAAACCAAGGCTTTTACGGTTACAGAAGTCAACAAATGATAGCGCCTGGGGAGTAGGAGTGATACTGAGGGCTGCAAGGCCTGGGTTAGTCTCTACATCACCAGAGGAACAGAGGAGGACTAGAATAAGGATACGGCTAAAGGCTTTAAGTACTGGTCTTCTAGTGCGTTGGGTTCAGAGAATAAACGGGGCAGATTTTTAGGCGTTGTAGAATAGATTCAGGGCATTATGTACAGACAAGGATATGGAAGGATATGAGTACAGTGGAGGTAAACCTACGCTTTGGGTAACGATGAAAGAGATAGCATCACTGGAGGCACTGATTGAGTCGGTCTCAGCGTGTATGGGGGGTTGGACAAAGGAGCTATCTAAGACAGGTTGAGCTGGGCTGGGGGATCTACAGTGAAATAGTACAATAAGAAATAACCGAAACAGCAATAAGCAAGGCATATTGACATGGGAGAGAGGCATTAAGCAATCACAGGTGTTATTCGAGAGAGCTAAGACAACAGCTGGTAATGGCGACAAAGTTTGGGCTGAGGCTAAACATAAACAGGATGCGGTACCGTATAAAGGAACAGTCCAGCAGGCATCAGCTCTAGCTGAGTTATCATAAGGTCCGGTGAACAGCAATAGGAGAGTTCGGAGGTAGTTCGGGGGCTGCTACATCACTGGCTAGCAAGAGGCCACGGCTTGCGCGTGCTAGTGGACCGGGGCTAACAGATGGATCTTCGTGGTCGACTTCGTAACGGGAAGCCTGTTGAAACCACATCAGACGATTTCGTCGGCAGACCAGTCGTGTTGGATCGGCGGGGCTCCGTGTCAACACTAGGAGCTCCCGTTCAGTTGACAGAGAGGTAGATAGCCGGGAGATGGGCCTGGCTCAAGGCTGATTAGCCAACAACAACGTCCATTTGGTTGCAGCTAGTTAGTTGCGATGACCCAGTGTTAAAGGTCCAGTGATTCAGTGATTCCGGCAGAAAAACCGATATGTTCTGGGTCAATAACGTGCTGTGCAGACAGTGCAGACTGGCCGATAATAGTCCAGGCTAGAGCTGGCTGGTAGGTAGTGCAGGCCACGGACAATGGTGAAAAACCGCTAACGGTGGCTAATAGCAAGTAGCTAGTTAACTGGATACTCCCGTCCGGTAGACAGAGAGGTAGATAGCCGGGATATGGGCCTGGCTCGAGGCTAGCTCAAGGCTAACTGGTGCTTGCTTCGGGGGCAGTGGTGATTAGCCAACAGCAACATCCATTCGGTTGCGGCTAGCTAGTTGCGATCCGGTGTTAATGTCCAGTGATTCAGTTATTCCGGCAGAAAATCCGATGTTCTGGGTGAAAAACCGGTAACGGTGGCTAATAGCAAGTAGCTAGTTAGCTGGCTAGCTAGTTTCAACTGGAGATTCTAGATAAAAGGTAAGTCAATAATAGAATCCGTTCCACATTGAGTGAGGCGGGTTGCAGAAAAGTATATTTTGTAGAAGGATGAAAAGTGTGATAGGGAAATATGTACGAAAAATACAAAAAAACAGGCTATTTACACGGACACACAACAAAGAACACGACCGCACTGCTACGCCATCTTGGAATGCCAAGAGTGTGAAAAGCTGCCATCAAGGCAAAGGGTGGCTACTTTACAGAATCTCAAATATAAAATATATTTTGATTTGTTTAACACTTTTTGGTTACTACATGATTCCATAGGTGTTATTTCATAGTTTTGATGTCTTCACTATTATTCTACAATGTAGAAAATAGTAAAAATAAAGAAAATCCCTTGAATGAGTAGGTGTGTCCAAACGTTTGACTGGTACTGTAAATAACGTTCACGCCCAAGCTAGATTGTATATATGTATATATGTATGTATGTACCGGTCAAAAGTTTTTGAACATATTCAAATACTTTTATTTGGGTTTCTGTGCAAAGTATATGATTGGAATGTTTCTTTAAGCCTGCAGCTAGTTACTTGAAATGAGACATATAATCATGACAAAACATGATTCAAAATGTAATTAACTGACAGAGAGATAGCTAGCTAATGAAACACACATTGACATTTTACAGTAGCTGGCTAGGCTATTCAAACTGTAACATTGGCTAGCTTTCAATAAATTGGATAAAATGTCCATGGAGTTACTTCTTCATACTATCAAGACAATTTGTATTGCATGCTGAATATTTCAAGTGCACTCGAAAACATATATTTATCTTATTTCAGTATTTGGGAGCTAGATATATCTGTTTCTCTTCATCAAACAGCAGTTTTCACAAGAGGCTGTAGTTACATCGTAGATAGAAGCAGGCCATTGGCTGCCTTCATCACGAGGGGTATGTACGGGACCTCTGATTGGTTCCGAGTTTAGGAGTGCGGCAATGTTGCCTGAGCAGACAGTGTTGAAATATACTTTTTATGAGAAAATGTGCAAGAATTGAAGGTTGAAGGGGCCAACAAATGTTATAGTCATGAGAACAATGAGCCAGATATTTCACCTGATGTATAATGGGAAGCATCCTGTTGTTTCCACTCACTACCAAATATGGTGTTGAGAGGAAGCCCAGTGGGAGAACAAGTAGCCAGATGGATTTTGAAGACGTTCTGCTAATTTTCTCAGTTTTCTGTTTCCATAACTAGAATCTGTAACAAACAGAATGGACGAAGTTTAATAGACTTTACCCTTTGCCAAAGTTTCTAAAAAGTGCGTTGTTTAGAAGGAGTGCAAGGGCGAATTGAGTTATTGCACATGGGCAATCTTCACAAAGTAGGCGTTCCCTAAAGGAAATATGCAAAGACATGCTAGAACGCGCCAATAGGACCTCTCTTGCTCCTGCTTGGCTCTGCCCACCTCCTTGCTTGTTCTGCCCACTATGATTAATTTGCTCATATTGGAAACGACAGGCTCTGGTCTTTCTTGGGTTAGTTATAAAAAATCTTTGGACACACAGTCCGTGGAGAGCATGAGGTGTGGCTAACATTAGCCAGCTTGAGCTAGCTACCGAGCTAGCATACGAACTCGGCAGCACAGAGTAGATCAATTTGACGTTGTAAAATTGTGCATTGTGGGTAGTTTAGAAGATATCCAGAAATAAGTTAATAAACATGTAAAAACATAACTGTTTGTACTTAATAGGTAACCAGATCGTGACTACAACTAAGTTCCTAAGTCTTTAACCACACTGTGTTGTTACATTGGTGAGTAAA